>NC_053024.1:425229354-425254982 GCF_003073215.2 Triticum urartu | reverse complement strand
AATTTCAGAGTGAAGTGGAAAATCATCGTGACAAGAAAATAAAGTTTCTACGATCTGATCGCGGAGACAAATATTTGAGTTACGAGTTTGGTCTTCAATTAAAACAATGTGGAATAGTTTCACAAACTCATGCCACATGGAACACCACAGCATAATGGTGTGTCCGAACGTCATAACCGTACTTTATTGGATATAGTGCAATCTATGATGTCTCTTACCGATCTACCACTATCGTTTTGGGGTTATGCATTAGAGACAGCTGCATTCACGTTAAAAGGGCACCATCTAAATCTGTTGAGACGACACCGTATGAACTGTGGTTTGGCAAGAAACCAAAGTTGTCATTTCTTAAAGTTTGGGGTTGCAATGCTTATGTGAAAAAGTTTCATCCTGATAAGCTCAAACCCAAATCGGAGAAATGTGTCTTCATAGGATACCCAAAGGAAGACTGTTGGGTACACCTTCTATCACAGATCCGAAGGCAAGACATTCGTTGCTAAGAATGGATCCTTTCTAGAGAAGGAGTTTCTCTCGAAAGAAGTGAGTGGGAGGAAAGTAGAACTTGATGAGGTAATTGTACCTTCTCCCTTATTGGAAAGTAGTTCATCACAGAAATCTGTTTGTGACTACTACACCAATTAGTGAGGAAGCTAATGATGATGATCATGTAACTTCAGATCAAGTTACTACCGAATCTCGTAGGTAAACCAGAGTGAGATCCGCACCAGAGTGGTACGGTAATCCTGTTCTGGAAGTCATGTTACTAGACCATGACGAACTTGCGAACTATGAGGAAGCGATGATGAGCCCAGATTCCGCGAAATGGTTTGAGGCCATGAAATCTGAGATATGATCCATGTATGAGAACAAAGTATGGACTTTGATGGATTTGCCCGATGATCGGCAAGCCATAGAAATAAATGGATCTTCAAGAGGAAGACGGACGCTGATAGTAGTGTTACTATCTACAAAGCTAGACTTGTCGAAAAAGGTTTTTGACAAGTTCAAGGTGTTGACTACGATGAAATTTCTCACTCGTAGCGATGCTTAAGTCTGTCCAAATCATGTTAGCAATTGCCGCATTTTTATGAAATCTGGCAAATGGATAAACAAAACTACATTCCTTAATGGATTTAAAGAAGAGTTGTATATGATGCAACCAGAAGGTTTTGTCAATCCTAAAGGTGCTAACAAAATATGCAAGCTCCAGCGATCCATCTATGGACTGGTGCAAGCATCTCGGAGTTGGAATATACGCTTTGATAAGTTGATCAAAGCATATAGTTTTATACAGACTTGCGGTGAAGCCTGTATTTACAAGAAAGTGAGTGGGAGCACTACAACATTTCTGATAAGTATATGTGTATGACATATTCTTGATCGGAAATAATGTAGAATTATTCTGCAAAGCATAAAGGAGTGTTTAAAAGGATTTTTTTCAAAGAAAACCTCGGTGAAGCTGCTTACATATTAAGCATCAAAATCTATAGAGATAGATCAAGACGCTTGATAAGTTTTTTCAATGAGTACATACCTTGACAATATTTTGAAGTAGTTCAAAAATGGAACAGTCAAAGAAAGAGTTCTTGGCTGTGTTACAAGGTATGAAATTGAGTAAGACTCAAAGCCCGACCACGGCAGAAGATAGAAAGAGAATGAAAGTCATTCCCTATGCCTCAGCCATAGGTTCTATAAAGTATGCCATGCATGTACCAGATCTATTGTATACCCTACACTGATTTGGCAAGGTAGTACAATAGTGATCTAGGAGTAGATCACTGGACAGCGGTCAAAATTATCCTTAGTGGAATAAGGATATGTTTCTCGATTATGGAGGTGACAAAAAGGTTCGTCGTAAAGGGTTACGTCGATGCAAGTTTTGACACTAATCCAGATGACTCTAAGTCTCAATCTGGATACATATTGAAAGTGGGAGCAATTAGCTAGAGTAGCTCTGTGCAGAGCATTGTTTGACATAGAAATTTGCAAAATACATACGGATCTGAATGTGGCAGACCCGTTGACTAAACTTCTCTCACAAGCAAAACATGATCACACCTTAGTACTCTTTGGGTGTTAATCCACATAGCGATGTGAACTAGATTATTGACTCTAGTAAACCCTTTGGGTGTTGGTCACATGAAATTGTCTAATCACATAAAGATGTGAACTATTGGTGTTAAATCACATGGATGTGAACTAGATTATTGACTCTAGTGCAAGTGGGAGACTGAAGGAAATATGCCCTAGAGGCAATAATAAAGTTATTATTTATTCATATAGGATTGACATTGACACCATTCCATTAGCTTAGCACTTGATCGTTTAGTATGTTGCTATTGCTTTCTTCATGACTTATACATGTTCCTATGACTATGAGATTATGCAACTCCCGTTTGCCGGAGGAACACTTTGTGTGCTACCAAACGTCACAACGTAACTGGTGATTATAAAGGTGCTCTACAGGTGTCTCCAAAGGTACATGTTGGGTTGGCGTATTTCGAGATTAGGATTTGTCACTCCGATTGTCGGAGAGGTATCTCTTGGGCCCTCTCGGTAATGCACATCACATAAGCCTTGCAAGCATTACAACTAATGAGTTAGTTGCAGATGATGTATTACGGAACGAGTAAAGAGACTTGCCGGTAACGAGATTGAACTAGGTATTGAGATACCGACGATCGAATCTCGGGCAAGTAACATACCGATGACAAAGGGAACAACGTATGTTGTTATGCGGTCTGACCGATAAAGATCTTCGTAGAATATGTAGGAGCCAATATGAGCATCCAGGTTCCGCTATTGGTTATTGACGCAGATGTGTCTCGGTCATGTCTACATTGTTCTCGAACCCGTAGGGTCCGCACGCTTAAGGTTTCGATGACAGTTATATTATGAGTTTATGAGTTTTGATGTACCGAAGGAGTTCGGAGTCCCGGATGAGATCGAGGACATGACGAGGAGTCTCGAAATGGTCGAGACATAAAGATCATATATTGGACGACTATATTCGGACATCGGAAAGGTTCCGAGTGATTCGGGTATTTTTCGGAGTACCGGAGAGTTACGGGAATACGTATTGGGCCTTATTGGGCCATATGGGAAAGAAGGAAAAGGGCCTCAAGGGTGGCCGCACCCCTCCCCTTGGTCTGGTCCGAATTGACTAGGGAAGGGGGGCGCCCCCTTCCTTCCTTCTCCTTTTCCCTTCCTCTTTTCCTATTCCATATGGGAGGTGATCCTACTAGGACTAGGGAGTCCTAGTAGGACTCCACACTGGCGCGCCCCCTCCTAGGGCCGGCCGCTCCTTTATATACGGGGGCAAGGGGGCACCTCTAGACACAAGTTGATCCACGTGATCATATTTTTAGCCGTGTGCGGTGCCCCCTTCCATCATAATCCTCGATAATATTGTAACGGTGCTTAGGCGAAGCCCTGCGACGGTAGAACATCAAGATCGTCACCACGCCGTCGTGCTGACGGAACTCTTCCCCGACACTTTGCTGGATCGGAGTCCGGGGATCGTCATCGAGCTGAACGTGTGCTAAAACTCGGAGGTGCCGTAGTTTCGGTGCTTGATCGGTCGGGCCGTGAAGACGTACGACTACATCAATCGTGTTGTGCTAACGCTTCCGCTGTCGGTCTACAAGGGTACGTAGATCACACTCTCCCCTCTCGTTGCTATGCATCACCATGATCTTGCGTGTGCGTAGGAATTTTTTGAAATACTACGCTGTCCCCAACAACATGTGTGCCAATGTTAAGGGTATCTGGTCACACCATCGGCTAGCCATATACTCTGCTCCGGGAACTCACTAAAGAGGGGTCCTAAGGGTTTGGGTTGGTAGTTTAAACTTATCCACGAATCCCCTTGATATGTATGAATGCGATGCACCAGTATCGAAAAGAACAAGAGCGGTAAATGACTTAACCAAAAACTTACCTATTACCGCGTCCGGCTGCTCTTCAACCTCCTCCACGTTAACGTGGTTCACTTGTCCTTTGTTGAATGGATTGGGCTTCTTCCCAGCGCTTCCATTTCCGTTTCATTCCTTCCTTCGGGGCAATCATTGGCATAGTGCCCTGTCTTCCCGCACTTAAAACAGGTAACCTGACTTAAGTCTCTTTTGGCGGGAGTGGACGGGTTGGAGCGGTTCTGATTGTTGTTAGCTCCGTTCCCATTCCCATTCTTAGCACCACTGTGGTTATGTGATCCTCCTCCAGTGTGGTTGTGACCTCCATGGTTGTGAACAAGTCCTCCCGAGTTCGGGGTTAGGCGAGGCTTCTGCTGAGCTCCTGAGTTATACTTCCCTTGTCCATACTTTCTCTTGCGGCTCTCAATCTGCTGCTGTTTCCCTTCAATCATAAGAGCCTTATCTACCAACTCCTGGTAGTTGTTGAAGGTTGCTACCATCAACTGCATGCTCATCTCATCATTCAGCCCTTCCATAAACTTCTCCTGCTTCGCGGCATCTGTGGCCACATCATCAGGGGCATAGCGTGATAACTTGCTAAACTCATCCACGTACTGAGCCACAGTACGGTTCCCCTGGCGTAGGTTGCGAAACTCCCGCTTCTTCATTTGCATAGCTCCAGTGGAGACATGGGCTGTGCGAAAGCTTGCTGAAACTGGTCCCAAGTGACATTGGCTATAGGAAAAGTGGCTGTGTAATTCTCCCACCATGAGGCTGCTGGTCCATCCAATTGATGTGCGGCAAAGCGCACCTTCTCAGCATCTGTGCAACCTGCGGTGTTCAACTCCCTTCCAATTCGGCGTAGCCAATCATCAGCAACTATAGGCTCGGTGCTACTGGAAAACACCGGCGGCTGTAACCTTAGAAAACGGGCTAGGTTGTCCACTGGCGGTGGGTTGTTGTTGTTGTTGCCCTGGTTCTGAACTAGCAATTGCATCAAGGCATTCTGCTGCTGGATCAACTGGGTGAGCTCCGGCGGGAAGGCAAAACCGGTGTCACGTCTCGGAGGCATCTGATGGGTTTAGATGGAAGAGATTAGAATAGAAAAGGGGTCTAATGAGAAAACACTACCCATATGCACATGAGACAAACACAATCATTTCACTCAATCAATCAAGCAAGGGCATACAAACGGTCTAGAACTATCGCAAAAGTGCTCACTACTACTATATACATGGGGAAATACTACTAATAGTTGGTGGTCATCTAGAAATTTTGATCGGTGGAAGACTCCATGATGTCTGCTCCAGCTTCGTCTTCAAAGTCATCATCACTAGGGTCGGAGTCGGTGTCGTCGATGATGATGTAGTCCTCGGGGCGTATTTCCTTGGGTTCTTCTTCTTCTTCTATTGGTGCTGGTCCTCCCATGAATACTCCGATCTTCTTGACTAAGTCGTCATTCTTCTCCAGTAGTGTCTTGATTTCCTCCTCATATCCATCGCGGGTAAACTTGAGTTCTTCCTCCAGCTCGATGATCCTAGTCTTCGCCTTCTTCAAGTCCATCATGTCCGCACACATCTGGTTCTCCTGACGTTGAATGTGCTGGTTTAACTCCTGGATGAAAGCTGCAATGGATCTATCCTTCTTAGTGCTGATTACTTCCCATTGCTCGTCTCGGCGCCCACATATTTGGTAAATAGTGTCCTTAAGCTCCCTGTTGTAAACTTCTCCAATGCGTCCCATGGTGATGTGAGCTGCCATACTCTTTCCTAAACTCCAGGTTGGTGCGTCGAAGGAAAATTCTATGGGTTTAGAGGTTGGCGAGAACGTCCTTCCTGGAACTTGTACTTGAATCATCCAGCGCTCTTCTTCTGGTAAAGTGGCGTTGTACGTCCCGGTGAAGCTTGGTATTCCAATGTTCAAGTACCTAGTGACTTCCTTCAAGTGGCGTCCAAAAGGTGTGTCTTCATCTGGTTGTGCAAACTTGTTCTTCATCTCCGTCATCCTAAAGAGTAGAAAATGGAGAGGAGTCAGAAATGAGTAGAGAAGTGTGACCTAGGGTTTATCTTAGTGGTCGTGTCCTACACTCAGCGTGTGCTCTGATACCATCTTGTAGCGACCCGACCTCAGATGCAAGTCTCTGTGCTTCAGTGTCATCCCTGGATCGGTAATGCTGACACACACAGTACTCGAAGGATTTATAACAGAGTAGCAATCACACACCATTACATCGAATGTCTCCAAAGAGAACTTATTACAATAATATGGCTTAAGGCCATCTAATACGATAAACACGGAAGGCTTGGAAGATAAAGTGAGTCCATCAACTCCAACGGCATAGCTGAGCTGCACGGCAACGACCTAACGAACCTTACTCCTCGTCTGAAAAGTCTGCAACATAATACGTTGCAGCCCGAAAACGGGTCAGCACATGGAATATGCTGGCAATATAACACAGTAGAGCAGAAACAGAATAATGCTATCACTACATGCATATATGGCTGGTGGAAAGCTCTATGGTTATAGTTTTTGCGAAAAGCCAATTTTTCCCTACAACAAAGGAATAGATTTTAATTTAACTATCATGGTGGTTGAAACATCATTGAGAAGGTCCCCAACTCAATCCCAATTAAAGTGATTAACAACCCAACAATATTAATTAAACATGATGAGATACATGTGATAACCCAAGTACTAGATACTCAAGAATTGTCCATAACCGGGACACGGCTAACCATGATTAGATTGTACACTCTGCAGAGGTTTGCGCACTTTTCCCCACAAGACTCGATCGCCTCTGTTGGATTTGTCGCACTACATGGTGTTTGAGAAACGGATGACCGAGACACAGTCTTTCTGAAACGTTAACTCTCTACTCCGGGTAGACCATACCAAACCTACAAAAACCCACTACCTGCTGATCTACCTCTTCAAGAGCTTCACGTAACTTACTCAACTATGCTAGAGCCCATAATAGCTTGTGGCTACACACGGAAGTTTCTAGCATGAATCATCTCAGTTCCCTTTGAGCCTGGGTGGCGGTCCATAGGAAGATCACACGGGTACCCCGGGATTTCCAAAAAAATACAGACAACACTGGGTTCCCCAGGTGCCTCAATCCACCCAGTTGTTTGATTAAGTTGCCACCTTAAGTTGAACCATTATTTAACAATCTCACATCTGTCATGAATTTCACTCAAACCCAAACCACGTCTACGAGCATAGCATAGCAATATAAGCAATACGTAGAAGTAACTCCCAAGGGTTTGAATATAACAGGGTAATAGGTTCTACCTCAGCAACTACTTCCCAACCCACAAGTTAATGACATCCTAATCATGCAATGTTTGAGGATTGGAACTAATGCATAAAAACTGGGTAATGATGGGATATGATCAAGGTATTACTTGCCTTGCTGACGATCCGCGAATCCTAGAGACTCGTAGTAACACGCTTCGCACTCCGGGAATTCTATCGCAAGAAAACAATAACATACATAAGTAACAAGCGACGATGCACAATAAAAACTCAAATAAGAGAGGTTGACCAGAAAGTTCAACTTAAGAACTCCGGCACGCAAAAAGAATCAAATCAAACGAAGCAACGAAAGTCAAACGGCGAAAGAAAGAAGCCTAGTTTACTAATATGAAACTAGGTCAAATTTTATAGTAACAAAAACTTGTTTGAGTTGGTTAAACGGAAAGAGGGTTTCAAGACGAAACTCCAGGCGCTTGAATCGTCTGATTCTGATAAACGAGCGAAAAGATAAACAGAAATTAAGATCGGATCAGAAATCGCGATCAGAAAAATCGCGGAATAAAACCGAGAAAAAGAAAAATGATGAACAAATTAACGAACGAACGTTCGTTATCTGGATCTAAACGAAGAACGCGTTTGTTTAAAACAAACGAACAAGCCACACTCGCTAAAAAAAATAAACTGGAGAAAAACCGATCTATTTAAAAAAACGAAATCTAGGGTTTTGAAAAAATAAAATAAAACTGAATGGTTTTTTTAGAAAAACCGGCGGTAGGAACCGGCGGCTACCTCCGGCGAGGGCTTGGACGGCGGGGTGCGGCGGCGGCGGCCGGAGGCGGCGGCGCGGGTGGCGGTGGTGGTGTGGTGGTGGGGGGCCAGGGTGGCGCGTATATATAGGAGGGGGGCTGCGACTTGGAGTAGGGGGCAAGGCACGGCGGCGGAGACGGAGTTCGGCTCGGACTCTGTCCGAGTCGGTGGCGGCGGCGGGGCTCGCACGCGGGGAAGGCGGCGGCGGCCTGGCGCGGCTGGGCCTTAGGCCCAGTCGGCGCGGGAACCTTTTTTTTAAACTTCGCCGACCGAAATAAAATCCTAAAAAAATAAAAACCTAAAAATGCCAAAACAAATTTTCACCGTCTAAATAAAATATTTAGGACGAGCTGAACATTTTCTTGGCCCTAAAATGCAATTTTGAAAACGTGCAATTTTTCTAATGCAAATAAAATCCGAATAAAACCAAATAAAATCCAATAAATGATTTTAATATTTTTCCTCCAATATTTAATTATTTTGGAGAAGTCATATTATCTCCACTCATTGGATTTAATATGAAATATTTCTCGGAGAGAAAAATTATTAAAATCAAAATCCTCGTTTTATTATTTGATAAAGATCAAATATGAAAACCAGAAAATCCCCAACTCTCTCCGTGGGTCCTTGAGTTGCTTAGGATTTTGAGGATTGCAGAACAGAAATGCAATAAATCATGATATGCATGGATGATCTATGTATAATATTCCAAATTAAAAATTTGGGATGTTACAGCTGCTATACTCTTAGAATTGCATGTGTAGGTTGTTTGCTTGACTTGTTGCTAAGTTGCTAAAATCTGCCAAGACTTAAAATTGGGAAAAGGCTAGATTTTTATTTGGTCAAGTAGTCTAATCACCCCCTCTAGACATACTTTCGATCCTACAAGTGGTATCAGAGCTTTGGTCTCCATTTGCCTTGATTTCCATAGCTTTGGTGATCATAGCCTTGGTTTCACAACCTAGGAGAGTATGGCGTCTAGCGAGGGAAATTACCACCGTAGAGGTCCTTACTTTGATGGTACTAATTTTGCTAGTTGGAAGCATAAGATGAAAATGCATATTCTTGGACATAACCCCGCCGTTTGGGCTATTGTGTGTATTGGCTTGCAAGGTGAATTCTTTGATGGGAGAGAACCGAACCGTGAAGCTAGCAGAAGAGTTGAAGATGCTGCAATACAATGCTCAAGCTTGTGATATTCTCTTCAACGGATTGTGCCCCGAAGAATTCAACAAAATCAGTCGTCTTGAGAATGCAAAGGAAATTTGGGATACTTTGATTGATATGCACGAAGGTACCGACTCCGTCAAGGAATCCAAATTGGATGTGCTTCAAAGTCAACTTGACAAGTTCAAAATGAAGGATGGTGAAGGTGTCGCTGAAATGTACTCTAGGCTTGCTCTCATCACAAATGAGATTGCCGGCTTAGGAAGTGAAGAGATGACCGATAGATTCATCATCAAGAAGATCCTAAGAGCCTTGGATGGAAAATATGATACCGTGTGCACATTGATCCAAATGATGCCCAATTACAAAGATCTCAAGCCAACGGAAGTCATTGGAAGATTGTTGCTCATGAGATGTCACTCAAGGATAAGGAAGAGCTTCACAACAAGTCAAGTGGTGCTTACAAAGCCTCATGTGATGCTCCCACATCATCAAGTGAGAAACAAAACCTTCAATGAAGAATTGAGCCTAATGGTGAAGAACTTCAACAAGTTCTACAAGAGTAGAAGCAAGGAAAGAAGTTCCAAGTCAAGGTCCTACAATGACAAAAGATCTTCAAGTCGTGAACGTAATTGCTACAATTGTGGAAGACCCGGACACTACTCCAATGAGTGTACACTCCCTACAAAAGAAGAGAAGGTTCTCCCAAAAGAATAGAGAGAAGAATCACCACCAAAGAGAGAGAAGGAGTAGAGATGACCGTTATGAACGAAGAACATCACGGAGAAGCAAGGATTCGAAAAGGAAGGACAAATCATCAAGGAGCTACACAAAACGAAGACATCAAGCTCATGTTGGTGAATGGGTATCCGGCTTGACTCCGACGATCACTCCGAGAGAAGTTATCACTCCGACTCCGAATATACTCAAGATGAAGGTGTTGCCGGTCTAGCACTTGTGTCAACCAACTCCTACGACATATTTGAGTCACCAAATGAAGGAATTGGAAGATGCTTCATGGCTAAAGGCCCAAAGGTATCACACCCCGAGTATGTTGATTTCAATAGTGATGAAGATGACTTGCTAGGTGATGATGATTTACTTGTTGACAATTCTAGTGATGAAAACTATGATGAACTTGCTATTAATCATGCTAATCAAGACAAAACGAATGACGATGATAAGAAGGAGATTGAGCGTCTAACTAAAGCTAAACACTCTTAAGTTAGCTCATGAAACTACCTTGGAAAATCATCGAGAGCTTTTAAAGACTCATGAGAAGTTACGCTTCGAAAAGCTCAACCTTGAGCAAGAGCATGGGTTCTTAAAAGCGATCAATGATGATCTTCGCAAGAAAAGTTCTTCTTACATTGCCAAGCGATTTACTCTTTGTCTACTTACATGCCACAAGTTAAATCTAGCAACAAGAGTAAGAAAGATTCTTCTTCTAGTAGTAACAATAATCATGCTAAACCCAATGATGTTGCTTCTAGTAGTTCTCTTGATTCCACTAATGATTCTCTTAGCCAAGTTACACTTGAGCAAGAAAATAGCTTATTGAAGGGAATTATAGAGAAAGGTGTTTACAAGAGCCTTGCCGAAGTAAGCAATTTGAGGAAATTGTACGCAAGCAAGGAAGACACCGGAAGAATCAAGGTGTTGGTTTTGAACGAAAGTTCAATGCCAATGGAGTTGAGTGGGAAGAAGATCAATACCCCAAGACGAAGTTTGTTCCTCAACAAGAGAAGTATGATCCTACTTCTTTCCAAGGAACACAAGCTCAAGATGATCTTCCACCACAAGACCACAAGCAAAAAGGCAAGGACAAGCTTCAAGAGGAGATTGATGAATTTGAAGAAGCTCCCAAAGCCTTGGTCAAGTGGGTTCCCAAGACTACATCAAGTTCTACTTCATCAAGTACGACTACAACTCCAAGGATTCCCATCAAGATGGTGTGGATCCCGAAGAAGAAGAACTAGAGAGTTCTTGAGGGTGACTCCGCCAACACACTTCACTCATATCATTTTGGCGAGGACAAGTGCAAACAACTTCCATATCTTGCACTAGTTCAAGGAGTCACAAACCCTCTTGTTGGTAAGACAAGGGACAAGGTAACCTAATGCATTCATGGACATCATCTCATGTGAATATCACTATATGATCTCCTCTCCTGTTTGTTCCTTGTGGGACTAACCCGTGTAGGTATTGAAAGTGCAACTCACTCCAAAGGATTGCTCCGAATGATCTACATCAACATTGAGCATCTACATCTTCAACACCTACATGAAGTCATCATCGACAAAACCCAAGGTTAGTTCATCCCTCTTAGGGGGGATATCACATCTAGGGGGAGCTTTACTCTAATCAATTGAGCTAAAGCAACTCTAATGGTGTGAACACAACAATGCTTTATGTAAAAGTGGCAACCCCACTTGTGCTTAAACGATGAGTATGACCTATGATCAAATGTTCTCATTTGACTCCTAAGTCAATATACTCATATATAGATGACCTAGTCATCGCCAAATTGCTTGATAGATGCTAGAGTGATTGTGCATGCTTTGTCACATATTTCATTTGTCATTTTATTGTGTGAGCATGTTGGATGCATATTTTACTCATTCGAGGACATCCATTTGTTGCTTTGATTGTTCTTTTCTCTTTTGCCAAATGGATGGACAAGAATGCCTAAGAACTCCCTCTAGCTATCTATGCTTTTCTCGTCTCAAACTCTATTCATGCTACATCACAAAGTTTGATCAAGTCAGATTCGAACCACTCTGTGTGAGGAGCACTTGGAGTCCCCGATTCGTCATAGACTTAAACTTCCAAAACCTCTTTGTGTATTTCGGTATGACCGAGTCATCCATTTCGGTCACACCGAGATCACTAAGTTGATCTAGGTTTTCAATCTCGGTGCAACCGATTTGAACTTTTCGGTCACACCGAGTTGCAGTAACCGCTTGCGATTCTGCATCTCGGTGCCACCGAGTTGTTCCACTCGGTCACACCGACAGGGTCGGATATATAAACCCACGGGTGAGATTTTGGAAATTTCTTCGAAAACCTCTCAGCCCGCGCGTATCCTGCTCTGCCGCCTCGGGTCTCCGGATCGTCTTCTCGCCGCCAGCGACCTCCCGCGCTGTTTCCATGCCGTCAACGGAATTCTGCCCCTCCGTTGCCGTAGCGAACTCCGCCGAACTAGGGTATGAGTTCGATCCTTTGTATTCTTTTAACTCCGATTCATAGCACATTACTTTGCCATGATCATGACCACGTATGCAAACAATCCATCCACTGAAAACTTCCTTTAGATTAGATTGGATTTGAAAATTTAGGGTTAGGTCTCCGCCCGGACTCATCTCGGACCGACCGAATTGTAGAAATCGGTCTCACCGATTTGGCTTAGGCCATAGCACTGCACTTTCGGTCTGACCGAAAACTGCAAATCGGTGTGACCGAGTTCGATTCTTTGTGAAACCCTAGCAGTCTCGGTGCCACCGAACTATGACTCGGTCTGACCGAGTTCACTAGTTTAGGTTCCAAAAGCTGCTTCGGTATCACCGAGTTTACAAATCGGTAGCTCCGAAATGCTTTCTGTGGAGAACTAAAACTAAGTTTTTAAGTCATCTTTTGCAAAAACTCTGCACTTTGTGATGCTCATCCACTCTACCTCATCTATATCTATTCACAGGGTCTGCTGTCAGTAAGTTTGCAGAGATGTCTGACAAAGACAGTCAGAACAGGTTGAAAACAAGTGCAATTGAGTGAGGGCACTAGTCCCTCAAGCACTTCTAATGATGGCAGCAGGAGCACACCAAGTAACTTGCCCAAAGCAGCCACCAGGTCAAGGAAGAAGAAAACCTCAGATTCTGAAGATGAGGACTATGTGGCTGTTGAGGAGGAAGTCAGCTCCAAGAAGAAGGTGCTGAAGAAGGAATATGGCACAGCTGCTACAACTAAGCCTGGCTTGCACAAGAAGGCCCCTGCCAAGGAGTGCCAACCTTAAAGGTTAGAGCCTCAACTACTGAAACCTCCAAGCCAACTGAAGAGGCTGCTGGAGAGGGAAAGAAGAGGAAGGTAAGGGTCAAAAAGACCACTGCCAGAATGCTTGGGTAGATCCTCCATTATGAGAGATCCAGAAGAAGATGAGAGGAAGAGGATGCTACTCTGCTCCAAGTCTCAGAAGCTCATGGGAGATGCTATCAAATCAGGTTTACTCCATCTAAGCCCAAATCTGCTCCAAGAGCTACTGCTCAGAAGCCTTCTAAACCCATAGAGGAACACCAGAAGTATTCCTGCAACAGAAAAGAACAAGGCCCCAGTGCCTGAAGCTAAAGAAGAGGAAGATGATTCACTTGTTTTGAGGAAGTTGAAGCCCAAAATTCCTGACCATAATGATGCTCATCCAGTTGCTGAGGACATGCACATCAGAAAGATGCAGGACTGAGATATGTGAGAGAGTCTGATCCATGCTATTGGGAGGAGGACTGCAGTTGACTACATGTTCCATACAAAGGAACAACAAGACTTCTATGAGACAATTTTGCCGACAAGAAGCCCATTGTATGTGACATGAAATGGTGGATTGGGATACAAGGAGAATGAAGATCACTTCCTAGGAGTATATGACAGCTTCAAGGCATGTGGAGTAGATGAATTTGTTGGACAGAAGCTCACCAATAGAATGATGAGCTGATCATGCAATTTTACTCCACTGCCCACTTCTATCCAGATGGAGGATAGTTTGGATGTCTGAAGGTACAGGTACTAGATCCACCATTGAAGAATGGGCCAAGCTAATTCAATACCCCAGAGGAAGATGAGGATGACCTGGATGTGTATGCCAAGAAAAAGAAGGATCACAACTCCATGGAAAACATGTACAAAGCAATCCCTGATAAAGCTTTGGAGACACACAAGCTTGGATCTGTACATTTCCTGTTGTCTGGTCTGCCTATCATCAACTGGATCTTAAGGCACACTACTTACCCAAGTCAGGAGATCACAAGATTATCATAGGACACTCCATCAACATGCTAGAAATCTTTTGATGTCCCTCAGAAGTTCAAGGTCATGAGTCTGATTGTAGAGACAATCAAGAGGACTGCTGCTGGACCAAAAGAGAATGCTGGGTATGCTCCACACATTCAGGAGCTCATCAACTCCAAGATGGGCACATGAACTTATTTGCTGGACAAGGAGCATCTACCCTTATATCCTGAAATTTGAAGACAACACTGTTGTGATGAATGAGGAGGAACCATCATCAGCTCAAGTACAGGAAAAGAGAGCCAAAGCAAGCAGAGAAAGTTGCCAAGATGCCAAGTGTTGAAGAGGCATCTCAAGTTTTCCTGAAGAGAAAGCAAGATCAATTAGGCTATCTGATTCAAGCTACACTGAGGATTGAGAAGGGCTTGGCCACCCTGACTCGCGAATCAGGAGAGCCTGGAGAGGATTGTTGAGGACAAAATTCTATGATCTTGACCTCAAGGTAACTGAGATACACACTATAGTTGAGCAGCTTCAGGAGGAAGTAGAAGAGAGGAGAGGAAGGAAACTACTGATGCTTTTCAGCACATGCCACGAGGTCCGAGGTCTGCTGTAGTACCAGTTTCAGATGCTAGAGCTACATTGTCAGCACCAGCAACTACAGCTCCAGTGCCACCTCCAGCACCCACTCCACCAGCTCCAACTACATCGACAGATGCCTTCGTCCTTGGAGTTCTCTCTACACCACTTCCCGAGACCAAGCCTGAGAGACACATAGCACTATGCATTTTCAAACTTTTTGGTAACTTGTTGACAAAGGGGGAATTATGTATAGATCATAGGCTTCGAGAGAGCGTTGCTTCTTTGTTCTTTGATGAACTTTTTAATGTGTGAGATACTTTATGTCCTTGGTGAGATACTTGTTTGATCATGTGGTTGATCATTTGCTACCTTAATGCTTGTTGCATGATACTATCTTTTATATCTCATATATGATCATTCACTTGCTTGGTAATGAGTGCATGCTTTTAATTTCTATCATTTTGAGCACTCCACCAAGATGTATGTGACATGGAAGAGTAACCCATGATCCTAATCGATTGTCCATTTGCATTCAAAGAAAATCTTTAAATAATGCACAAATTTAGGGGGAGCTCTTGCTTATCACATACTTCTCAAAGCGACGATGTTTTAAATCTTATGATCATTTGTCAAAGCTTTGATCTATATGTTGTCATAATTACCAAAAAGGGGGAGATTGAAAGCTGCAACTATCCCTGGGTGGTTTTGGTAATTCCTAACAACATATAGCTCATTGAGCTAATGCTATTTTAAGATAAATATTTCAGGAAAGCTCAATGATTGGCATGGCATGGATTAGAAAGTGGACCCCTCAAAATGCTAAGCACAAAGATTGGCTCAAATCTCAAAGCACAAGACTCTACATTTTACTTTTAGTGATCCAAGATCACATTGAGTCCATAGGAAAAGCCAATACTATTAAAAGGGGGTGAGGTGTTGCTTAATGAGTTACTTGCTCAAAATGCTTAGTGATATGCTCCAAAAAACCCTCAATTACATTCTTTCATATCCACATATGTCCCAAACCAAAAGTTAAACTCAGCCCCACCGAAATCTTCTACTCCGGCGCCACCGAGTTCACTTGACATAGCCACTGCCAGCAAACCCTAAGTCAACTTCGATCTCACCGATAGGGATCTCGGTCTCACCGAGATGGGATTGCAACCTCTCTGTTTCCCTTCATAACGTTCGTGCCACCTACCGAGATGAGCGGTCGGTCCCACCGAGATTGCTAAATGTAATATGGATTAATAAAAACTTGGAAAGGGACTGCAAAAAACATGTTATATGCTCCTCCACTAAGAGCGATAGAGTGCATGGAGGACAAAATTGCAAAGACATGATAATATCATTCGTTGACACAAAAACACATACAAGGAAGCAACAACAAAAAGGATAATTTATGACTTTCACCCAGGCACATATTCTTCATAATACTTGCAACACCTCAATAATGAAAATTTAGGGGGTAGAATAGAAGTTGAAGGCATAATCACAACCTGAAATACATGACACAATAATCGATAAAAATGTTCAATTTGAGGTTCAACACTTCAATGATGCATTAACTAAATAAATGTTGCTAGAAGCAGACCATTCCTCCAGGTAAAGATGAATGTTCTGGTACTTGGATTCAAGAAGATGCATACTTAAACTGGAAGCACTTCCAAAACTTCCTTCGGTGTCTTTTTTCTATCATTATGTAGCATGAGTCTCTACTATATTAGCCCAACAGAACTGCTAAAGTTGGCTACATAACATGCACATAAATCAGAAAATGAATAAGTATTATTAGGAGATGAGCAATATGTCCTAAAAAGAAAAGATATATAGCTCCTTTGTAGACGTATCTTTTTTCCTTCACTCTAAAATAGCTGCACACCATATTTGAAGAATGTAATACTCCCTCTGATTCAAGGTAATTGATGCAGCTGCTATACAATGTCATATATACATTGTATAGATGTTGAGTCAATTAATTCAGATCAGATGGAGCATGAGTTTATATACAAATAAGGAAACTTCATGTTAGATTGCTTCATTCTAAATTAAAGGTAGAAGCATATTTCCCTAAGATGAACACACA
This sequence comes from Triticum urartu, assembly GCF_003073215.2. Taxonomy (NCBI): domain Eukaryota; kingdom Viridiplantae; phylum Streptophyta; class Magnoliopsida; order Poales; family Poaceae; genus Triticum; species Triticum urartu. The sequence continues at coordinate 425,238,179 of NC_053024.1, read as the reverse complement.
CAACTCTCAAGCATGTACATAGTATTCTCTATTAAATTGTATTTATTTGCTAATGTATTTTGGTTTCTGTAATATTGTTGCTTTGTGGTCTCTTCCCCTACAAATTTTCTCTCCTAATTGTTGGTCCCGTCGTGCTAATGCCAACATTTTATCTTGTTCAGACCTAGCTAATATTGAAAGGTAATGAAGGTATAGTACATGAGAAGCCAAACGTGTTCCCCGGAGAAGTAACGTACATGAGTTTGGATTAACACAACGGACAACAAGGAGAAGCAGCTACAACAAACAAAACACAAATTGAAAGCATGCAGGATGCTTTATACAAAACAAGTCACAAAACCTGAACTCGACTCCAATCTCTGACCACAGCTGAAGGTGTACGCTTAAATTTTTAGAAGTGATGAAATCTGAGCTCACTGACGGAGGTACGGCAAGGCCGGATCGGCCATGGCCCTCCCAGGACTGAAGAAAAAAACATTTTATATGAAGCTCGGCTCACAACAATGTATTGATTTTCAGTTTGATAACACAGTATGTAGTCTCTGGCCCGTCCAACTTTTTTATGGTAGCTCCGCCACTGCCTGAGCTCTTGAAGGGCCAAACCATTGGGCTCGATATTGGACTGAACCTTTTGCGTGTTAGACACGACTGCGTGAAGATTATGCACATTACCTATCCACTTAATCCACAACACAGTCCGACAGCAATCAAACTATTCTCTTTTTCTCTACTAATGTCTACAACAATCTTTTTCAGGTTCATGCATCAACCTAGTGGAAGCTTTTTCTAGGTTCAGACAAATTCGCAAGATAATATTGAAGAAGAAAATACGACAAGTGGTTGCACGATAAGGATTTGTAACATGGCCCCCAATGCTGGTTTAAACATGTGGTCCACCGACCTTTGGACTGAACAAAGGAACATAGTGCTTCCAACACTATGGAACTAGTTTGTACTAAAATAATACGGCGTTGATGAAACATTGGTGAGGGTACAAAAGCATGTAGGACGAAAAACTATTTTGGAAAAGGCATGACCAGAAAAGTAGGAACCACAAGACTATGTGCGAAAGATTCTTCTGAATTTACATGTTTTTACCACGCGCTGACCTGCAACTCTATGTCGTAAGCTTGTGCCAATTTTATTTTCCAGTTGATGATCCAAAAATTGTGTCCTGGTTTGGAGAAATCCTGGAAAATATTTGTGCTAGATCCACGGAAGAGAATTACTTTGTGACAAGCACTACATCAATTTATCACTTAGAAGGTAAATCACCGGAATATGTGCTCTTTCAACTTTAAAATATCGATCATTTAAAATGAGGATAGGATGATAATTAAGTTAATTAACAATCATACAATGCATAGAACACGTTAATAAAACATAAGTTTCAGATAATAATAAAGATTGAAGAAATAATGGGCTTTAGATTACAGTATCAGTGAGAAATTTACCGCAGACTTGTGTATGTCAATGTTGCATCCAACTTCCTTCTATTAACTTGCACTGGAGCTTGAACCAGAGTTCCTGGGAGTAAGAGATGTGAAAAGAAATATTTTTTAGAGGTTAATAACTGGACCAATAATAATTTGGAAAAGAAAAATTAATCAAACTTCAATAGCAGGACTATTAATCCATACGTGGACTGCAGCTACCAATGTCCTACCAGTGTAGTTATATGACGACATGAAAAAGTGCTCTTTCAAAAGTAAAAAGTGCTCTTTGTAAGACGACATGAAAACTCAAGAATCCAAGTGAAACCAATGTGCTACCTATGTAGCTATATGAGCATATGGGTATTTCACTGCAGTAGCATCGTTCTTGGAAGCCAATGGTCGGCACCTTGTTATATGAACTAAAAGTTGCAAATGTATGAAAGCAAGGACTGGGAGTTCCAAGGAGAAGAAACATTTGTAAAATCGTGTCATCCTAAATGCAGTCAATTTTTGGATGTATTTTCCTTTTCTTAAATGGCTTACTAAACAGAGATAACAACCATCTTAAATGTGACAAATCTTAGTATGAAGCTTCACACCATTAATGCAGATAGGATTTCTATGCTTACCCTGGCGCAGAACTCACAAGGATTGGAACAGTGCAGAGACGTGCTCACGACATTGGATAGGTCATCGGCCTACGACTCCTGGGCATCGGGGCCACCTACCCCAACCTCCACCGCCTCGTCGTGCGGCGGGTAAGGAACGGATCCATCGACCGCTATGCTGCACTACTGAAACCCGTACGTGAACAAGGGAGTGTGGGAGCACAACCTACTGGGAGAAGATGGGTAGAGCGATGGTAGGGAAATAAGGTTACCTATGCTATCATCCGTTGCCACTGCCACCGCACCATCCTGCTCGTTGCCCTCCCCGCGTCGAGCACCTCCTGGAGTGGGTGAAGAATAAATGAGATGGCAAGCGGCTCCAAGCTAGATCGAGGTCGTCATATGTGGGGAAGGTTGCTGGGGGTCGCCGTAGACGGGAAGGTCGATTGGATGACAATGATGACGTCGGAATGACATGGTCGAGGAGGAGCTGCCGCTGATGGCTCTGATGAGAGGGCAATTGGATTTGGGCCATGGACCTCTAGATGGAGGGTGGAGGCGGGCAGGAGTTGACGGCTAGAAAGCTAGAGCCCGTGGGTCTGAGGAGAGAAGGAGATGTCAGTCTCTCGCCTTGCCGAGTCCAACGGCGAAGGAGGAGGTCGGCGGCGGCGATTCCCCTACGAGAGGAAGTGGACCGAGGGCGAGGGATTCGGGGAGGGGTGGGACATGCGTACATGGGTTTTCTTTTCCTTTTTTTCTATCATGCAGCAAGGGGTGGGTATCAGTTCTGATTTTTTCTCTCATGCGGGGATGCTACGGGCGTGGTGCGTCGCGAGATAGTTGTCGTAGGAAGGGGGTGGGGATGAGGTTGAACCATCACGATGTTTGATTCTGCTTTAATAGTACAGACTTGTGTTGAGGTCAAGATATTCCATTCCAACCACATGAATCTTGATCTCTAGCCTTCCCCAAGTTGCTTTCCACTCATATCATCTTTCTACCAAATCCGATCTTATGAGAGAGTGTTGAGTGTTGGGGAGACCATCATTTGAAGCACAAGAGCAAGGAGTTCATCATCAGCACACTATCTATTACCTTTTGGAGAGTGGTGTCTCCTAGATTGTTTAGGTGTCACTTGGGAGCCTCTGTCAAGATTGTGGAGTTGAACCAAGGAGTTTGTACGGGCAAGGAGATCGCCTACTTCGTGAAGATCTACCCTAGTGAGGCAAGTCCTTCGTGGGCGATGGCCATGGTGGGATAGACAAGGTTGCTTCTTCGTGGACCCTTCGTGGGTGGAGCCCTCCGTGGACTCGCGCAATTGTTTCCCCTCATGGGTTTAAGTCTCCATCAACATGGATGTACGATAGCACCACCTATCGAAACCACGCCAAAAATCTCCGTGTCTACATTGCATTTGCTCCCTCCAAACTCCTCCCTTTACCTTCATATGCAATTTGGTTTACATTCCGCTGCTATACTCTTAGAATTGCATGTGTAGGTTGATTAATTGATTTACGCCGAGTTGCTAAAATCTGGCAAGACTTAAAATTGGGAAAAGGCTAGATTTTTATTTGGTCAAGTAGTCTAATCACCCCCCCCTCTAGACATACTTTCGATCCTATAGAGGTGTCATACCTCTCGATCCGGGCATTCTTCTCAGAGATAAACTTCAACTCCTGGAACATCTCATACGCTCCATGACATTCAAAACGCCTTTGAAGTCCTAGCTCTAAGATATATATCATGGCACACTAAACTATTGAGTAGTCATCAACACGCGACTGTCAGGCATTCACAACATCCACAGTCGCTGGAGGGGGTAGCGCACCAATCGGTGCATCAAGGATATAAGCATTTTGGGCAACTGTGAGGATAATCCTCAGATTACGGGCCCGGTCTACAAAGTTGCTTCCATGATCTTTTAGCTTAACTTTCTCTAGGAACACACTAAAATTCAGGGGAGCTATTGCGCGAGCCATTGATCTACAACATAATTTTGCAAATATAACTTAGACTATTGTTCATGATAAATGAGTTCAATTAATCGTATTACCTAAGAACTCCCACTCAAATAAACATCCCTCCGGTCGTCCGAGTGTAACATGATCCAAATTCACCAATCCAAGTATGATCATCACATGCGATGAGGTGGTTTCAATGGTGAACATCTCCATGTTGATCATATCTACTATATGACTCATGTTTGACCTTTCGGTCTCTTCTGTTTCGAGGCCATGTCTGTACATGCTAGGCTCATCAAGTTTAACCCAAGTGTCCTGTATGTGCAACACTAGCTTGCACCCATTGTATGTGAGCGTAGAGTCTATCACACCCGATCATCACGTGGAGCTTGGAAATGACGAATTTCCACAACGATGCACACTTGGGGAGAACACAATTTTTATCTTGAAATTTTAGTGAGGTATCACCTTATAATGCTACCATGATCCTAAGCAAAATAAGATGCATAAAAGGATTAACATCACATGTAAATCATAAGTGACATGATATGGCCATCGACTTGTGCTTTTGAGCTCCATATCCAAAGCACTGATCTCGATCGTCACCGGCATGACACCATGATCTACATCATCATGATCTCCATCATCGTGTCGCCATCGGGGTTGTTGTCAGTGTCAAAACCGGCGGATCTCGGGTAGGGGGTCCCAAGCTGTGTGTTTGAGGATCAGTGGTAACAAGGGACAATAGGGACATGATGTTTACCCAGGTTCGGGCCCTCTTAAAGGAGGTAAAACTCTACGTCCTGCTTGATTGTATTCGCTGTGTGTAAGGGTTAGACGAGTTGATCTACCTGGAGATCTTAATGGCTAAACCCTAGCTGTCTAGCCTATGATCCTTCTGCTTCTACGGATCTAACCCTCTGGTTTATATACACATCGGAGGGGCCTATGGTTGTACAGAGTCGGTTTGCAGAGGAAGGAAGTATTACACCCGGACACCAAAACTTGCTGATAAAGCGGCTGCTGAACTAGAGGCTGAACACACTGCCCGCCGCCAACACGAAACTCGGGTGGCCGAAGTCGAGCAGGAGCTGAAGGATGCCATCAGCAAATGCGAAACATTGGAGCAAAAGACTTCGGCCTAGTCCTCTGAGCTTGCCAAGGCTCTCCAGGATGCTAAAGAGGCGCAGAGCGAGTCCCGGAGCGCCCGCGAAGAGATCCACCAGGCGAGGCAGATAGCGGCTAGGCTTTCTTTTGCATAGTACCTTTGGAGGTCAGAGGTACGCTTTGCTCATACGAGTGTGGAGTTCTCCCCATGCGCGTTAACGGATCTTTCGAAGAGTGCCGCCGATGCCGCATAGTTCTTCCGAGCCCAGGAGGGGAACTCGTCTGAGAAGCTGTTCTGGTTGCAATTTCTCGCGCTGGGACACCCGAGGCCTTTGAACGACCATCCTGTGATATGTTTGATTCGGCTTTTCTTTGTGAACACCGAACGAAGCATCAGGGGCTACTGTCTATGCGGTAATATTTTCCTATATTTTAAACACTTACCTCAAAGCCTGTTAGAAGGCTGGCACAGGCTTCAGTCAATCGGCTCTTAGCAGACTGAACCTTCTGGATCACCGCACTCATGATAGTACGGTGCTCCTCGTCGATGGAAGCGTTGCGAAGCGCTGTGAAGCGCTTTCAGCAGATTGTCCAGCACCTCTAGATGGACAGAGGTCACCGGTACAGGCGTCTCTCCCCCCTTAGAAGGAGGCCTCCTGGGTCCGCAGACGAGGTCGGCTGTGTTCGGCTGAGAGCGAACTCAGAGCTCTCAGGGGCCTTGTCCCCTCGGCTCCCGGTAGGTGCTCGGAGGCCTGAACCCCTGCCCGACAAGTTGTAAACCCGGAAGAACAATATTCCCTCACTGTGCTAGGTTCGTACACGCGACTGCTGACTGCTATCACGAGTTGGGAAGAGCGTTTCCCGACCTCAGAGTTTACTTCAGTGGAGCAACACTGTATGTCCCTCGGATTTCGTGGCAGATACACAGTGAGAAACTTATGCACATCCTATGCTTTGGCACATCCGGACTGGTCAGTAACCTTGACATAACACCCTCCAGTTTGCCTGTACGATGAGACAGATCTCCTCCTCGGCGCGAATAGGCGTATTGTCAACCCACGAAAATCGATTGTACGGTGCCGACTAGGCGTCGATAACAAGGTGTGTGACGGTCGGGACTGGATCGCTATACGCATATCCAACGAGCGAATCCCAGGTGCGATGCCGTGGCAATCTTTATTCCGATGGAGTACGAGAGTTATCGAAATGACTGGCTCGGCCGATGGCCTTTCCGTGCTCCTTGGCTTAATTCATTATCACTTAATGAGTTTTTCGGAACCCTACTAGCAGCACTCACAACTACTACAAGGATCATTTATATAGGGCGGTTGAAAAAGCCTCCAGAAACCATAGTGCTGATCTAAAGATATATTCAGGTCGATAGCTTTTACTCTGGTTCGCTCACATTACGCACAATTACTTCCACGTACTTATTTCCCTAGGTGGCTTTGTCAGCTGGTCTGCCTAGGCTCACACTGTCCCCGCCTCTCAGACCCGTCTGACAATAAGCAAACCTGGCGGCGTGGTGAGAGACTGATCCGGAAGGAGAGTCCATATGACACATTATCTATTGCAACACCCCATGGACCCCTTCGGCCCTACCCCATTGGGCTGGCTTCCTTTCTTGTCTCCCCTATAGCCGGTCCGTGCGCCCCTCACGTTTGCACAAATGCATGAGTCATTCTGTCTGGCGCACCCGCTCTCGTCTTAGTCGCGGAGCACCATAGAGGATTAAGCAGCCATATAAGTTACCCAATCTGCATACGAAATTGAGCATGACGATTCGATGCGACGATCAACTCCCGAGCAGTGGACGCAGAAAATCTCTTATCTGCTACTGATATCCCTTGGCCTTCATGTGTTTCTTCGGGCTAACCCAGTATATGAAGGAGCCCGGAATCCATTGAGCGATACAATTCGATGCTAGTATAGAGAGAGGTCTTGCTGGGCTTGAGCACCTCATGTTTAGTCTGGCCGAAAGGAGAGTTACCAATCCGGTGGACTAGTCAAGTGCTGTCCGGGGCTGCTGTCTCCTCCCTTGCATGTTATCTAGAGGTGTCAGCGAGGTGAACGGCTAGAAGTGTTAGTGTTGACTGAGGTTAGCTAAGCGCCGGCTCTTTGTGATGTGGGTCAATCTCTTCAGAAAAAGAAATTCACTTGCCACGCTCTCCCTGTAAAGGGCTCAGGACCATGCCTTACCGCACTGGGCTTTTGGCCGCATCTCCAGCGAGGCTAGAAAGTGCTGGGACATCGATGCAGAAGCCCCCTCCTCTTCTTCTTCCTTGGCCTCACCCAGATGGAATTGTAGAAGGTCTCCCGCATCTGGGGGCCTTCCGATGTGCTCCATCTGCGCGGCGTATGAACAGCACCTCCATAAGGGCATGTCGCTGTGTCGGAGAGTTCTCCGTGCTCGAAAGATTGAGTCTATGCCTCTCGTCAATGTATCGTTCTTTCGCGCTGTCTTCTCACCCGTTCGAAAACCTCCTCCACACAGTTGAAGGCCCGTTGCTGGCACGGGAGGATCCGGTGGAGCATGACCTGGACTACGTTGACAAGTTTGAGCTTCTTGTTCACCATGTTTTGAATACATGTTTGGAGTCCGGTCGGCTCTCTCGAACTACCCCAAGACAGGCCCTTCTCTTGCCAGGGGGTAAGCCGTGTGGGGAAGCCAGATCGAAACTCGAGGGCTGCTGCCCATGTAGGGTCACGCGGCTCGGTGATGTAGAACCACCCCGATTGCCACCCCTTTATGGTCTCCACGAAGGAGCCCTCGAGCCATGTGACATTGGGCATCTTGCACACCATGGCACCTCCGCACTCTGCCTGGCAGCCGCTCACTACCTTCGGCTTGACATTGAAAGTCTCCAGCCATAAGCCGAAGTGGGGCTTGATGCGGAGGAAAGCCTCGCACATGACGATAAACGCCGAGATGTTGAGGATGAAGTTCGGGGCCAGATCGTGGAAATCCAGGCCGTAGTAGAACATGAGCCCCCGGACAAATGGGTGGAGAGGAAATCCCAGTCCGCGGAGGAAATGGGTGAGGAACACTACCCTCTCATGGGGCCTGGGGGTGGGGATGAGCTGCCCCTCCTCTGGGAGCTGGTGCGTGATGTCGTCGGGCAAGTATCCGACTCTCCTCAGCTTCTTGACGTGTCCCTCCATGACGGAGGAGACCAACTGAAAGCACAAGTGCTCCCTAGGTGGTTTTGATAATTGATGACAACATATCTCTTGTTGGACTAACATTTCTATCTAGCATGTTTCAGATAAGTTCAACAATGGAGTGGCATGGACTAAAGGTTGTGGGAACTCCTTCAAGATGCTAAGGACAAAGGATTGGCTAAAGCTTCAAGCTCAAGACTCTTCATTTTACATTTTAGTGATCCAAGATCACATTGAGTCCATAGGAAAAGCCAATACTATCAAGGAGGGATGAGGTGTTGCTTAATGAGCCTCTTGCTTCATGTGCTTAATGATATGCTCCAAAATCCTCAGCTACTTTCCCACTTCCACATATGACCTAAACCCAAAGCCAAACTCGGACCTACCGATTCCTATCCGGCGCCACCGAGTTTCACTGTCATAGCCACTGCCAAAACCCTAATCAGTTCGGTCTCACCGATGGGATCTCGGTCTCACCGAGATGGGCTTGCAAACTCTCGTTACCTATTGCAATATTTTCGGTCCACCGAATATGCAATCGGTCCCCACCG
>NC_053024.1:425208808-425228354 GCF_003073215.2 Triticum urartu | reverse complement strand
TAGCACACAAAGTGTTCCTCCGGTAAACGGGAGTTGCATAATCTCATAGTTATAGGAACATGTATAAGTCATGAAGAAAGCAATAGCAACATACTAAACGATCGGGTGCTAAGCTAATGGAATGGGTCATGTCAATCAGATCATTCAACTAATGATGTGACCTCGTTAATCAAATAACAACACTTTGTTCATGGTTAGGAAACATAACCATCTTTGATTAACGAGCTAGTCAAGTAGAGGCATACTAGTGACACTTAGTTTGTCTATGTATTCACACATGTATTATGTTTCCGGTTAATACAATTCTAGCATGAATAATAAAGATTTATCATGATATAAGGAAATAAATAATAACTTTATTATTGCCCCTAGGGCATATTTCCTTCAATCAAGTATTCTCTAATCAGCTCATGATCTTTTGTTCTCGTGGATATAATTTTCCCTCAAGTATTTTCATTCATTTTCTAATTCTTCCCAGTGTTTCCTTATCTTTTCTTCGTTCATTTTCAATTCTTACGGCGGTTCATTCAAGATTTCTCTTCCTTCTTTATCATATCAATTTATTCGTTGTTTCAACCCTTCTGGTGGTTCGTTCAATACCCTCCCAAGTTGGCGTGACATCTATCTTAATCGTTTCTTCGAGAATAAGTAGTATGTCGAATTCGTTGATTGTCATCAATTTAATTGGTGAAGAATAAGCATAACATAATTCTTATTTTTGTTTCATCCAATTGATTAATTCCTTATTCCGGAGGCTCATCAAATTCTCGTTTTCATTTGTTTTATCTTTCTTTTCCGCAGTTCCAAGTTTCCATTTTATCTCGTCGCGAAGATCCATCTAATCATTGCAAGGATTCACCTTGTGTTTTCAACTTCTCTTTCCTTCCGCTTGATCATCCTTTTGTTACCGGAGTTCTTCGTGAAGGTTCTACATGTTGGTCCATCAAGTATTTAATTCCTTCTCCAACTTTTTCATCGGGATTCTTTTCTAAGAAGCTCAAGCATTCTTCATCTTGCTATCCGGAGTGCAATTCTTTCTCCCTTATCATTGGAGGTGGTATTATGTCATTCTTGATAATTTGAGATCATGTTTCATGATTCACATATTATTATGAATGAGGTATTTTAAATCCATCAATCTCGTCATGGAAGTATCTTGGGTTATATTTCACATAAACCCTTCCCTAAGGTTGTGGCTGTTCATGGTGCTTATAAATGACCCAAGTTCTTCACTTATCCTCCCGGTGAATAAGCGTTTCGTCTCCTTGTTCTTTCCAATCCAATTCTTTTCCCGTGAGTGGCAAGTTTTCACCTCTTGGCTTTGAGATGTTTTCCATAAGCCCACTTGAAGCCTATCTTTTCGTTGTTGGATTTCCAACAACTCCGCTCGACCTTTCTCCTAAAGATGACTTTCCAAGCTCTTTTGTGGTAGATGTTGGCATTTTCTTCTCCTTTCTCCTATCTCAATTATCTATCTTCTATTCTTTTGTTCCGGAGGCATTGTGATGTTGCTCTCTTCTACCCATCTTCTTGTATTGTCATGATAGTGTTCTTTTCTTTGTTTATCCATTCAACCGGAGTGTCGTGTTTTCTTTCGAGCTCTCTCATCTTATCAAGTTTTGCATCCCTTCTCAACCGGAGTGCTGTCCAAATTATATTATTCTTAATCCTTTTCTATCTTGTTTTAACAAGAGTGTTTTCAATATATATCTTACCTTCAACCTCAAGGTTTTTTGCAATGTTCTTTGTCTCTCTTTTCTAACGAAGATTTTTCAACTTCGTTCATCTACGTTGCATTCTTTTCTCGAATTGGCTCAACCTTTTCAAGGTTCGTGGTTTCACTCATTTGTCAATGAAGCAACATAGTTTCACCTCACCTCTTCTCTTTCTCTTTCGTTTTCCCTCCGGTGCCATTCTAGATCTCGGGACGAGATCCTCTCGTAGGGGTGGAGTGTTGTAACGCCCCGAGACCGATGTGCCACGTGTCTTCCTGTTATTCGCTGTTGTTGCCTTGTCATTGCTTGCGTGTCATGCATTGCATATCATGTCATAATGTACATTTCATTTGCATACATGTTCGTCTCATGCATTCGAGCTTTTTCCCCGTTGTCCGTTTTGCATTCCGGCGCTCCGTTCTCCTCCGGTGGTCATTTCTACCTTCCTCTCATGTGTGGGGATTAAACATTTCCGGATTGGACCGAGACTTGCCAAGCGGCCTTGGTTTACTACCGGTAGACCGCCTGTCAAGTTTCGTACCATTTGGACTTCGTTTGATGCTCCAACGGTTAACCGAGGGACCGAGAAGGCCTCGTGTGTGTTGCAGCCCAACACCCCTCCAATTTGGCCCAAAACCCACCTAAACCCTCTCCATCATCTAGAGCGTTCGATCACGATCGCGTGGCCGCAAACCGCACCTCATTTGGACTCTCCTAGCTCCCTCTACCTATAAATATGTGGCCATCCCCAAAATTCTCGCGGATGAAACCCTAACATTCTTCTCCATCGCGCCGCCGGACACATCCCACCGCGCCCGGACATGTCCGTTTTGTCCCGCCGCCGCGCCCAGCCAACCTGCGCACGACACGTGGTGCCGCCAGTCCCTCCGCCGCCCGGCCCGCGCATCTCCGCCGCCCGCGCCCGTTCGCAACCGCTTCCGCCCGAGCGCTGCTGCTCTCGCCGCCGGCCGCCGCCTCCACCGCGCAGCGCCGCGCGCCGCCCGCTGGATCCGCCGCCGCCGCAGTCGCGCGCCCCGCGCGCCGTCCTTCCCCGCCGCCTACACTTCACCGCCCGCTGCCGCCCGGATCTGCACGCCGCGCCGCCGCCATCCGCCGCCCTCCTCTCCGGCCGGCGAGCCGCCCCGGCTAGCCCCTCTCCTCCGGCGAGATTCCGGCCGGATCCGGATCGGGACCAGATCCATCGGTCCCCGATCCAAACGCCCTCGCCCGTCCCCGCACCGCTCCGTCCCGATCCGCGAGATCCACTTTTCCCGGGGTGAGATTTTTCACTAAGTCCCTGAATTTCCAGATTCGTGTGCCCATGTTCATCGTGCTGTATCTCCGCATCCGTAGCTCCGATTTAGGCATATAGCATATCAAAATGTTCGTCTCAGAGAGCACATCATTTCATTCCATTGCATCATTTTCATTTGAGTACATCTTGATGCCCAAAATGCTGTTAGAAGAGTGCTACTTGAGATAATTGTAAGATCTGCTGCCCCATTTAGTTATTTGTCATTTTTGCCATGATTATTGTGTGCATGATATGCCCTGATGCTCTTCATATGTTTTGTTAAGGGTTTTGTCATCTTTCCAGAGGTGCAACCCATGTATTTTTGTGATGTGTGTGGTAACTAGTGCAAGCTTGCAAAGTGAGGCACTTGGTAATTCTGATTTCAGGGACTTAGCAATTCCACTAAGTCCTTGACCTGTTTATCTCATGATGCCATATGTTCATGTTGTTTCCGAGCGATCGTGCCTCTTTTGATGATGATCAGTAAGGATGTTTTATTAATCTTGTAGTGCTCTATCCATCCATGTCTTTGTTTGCAATTATGGAGCACCCTAGCTTGAGTCAATCAAGCTCTACTTTTGCTACTTCGTGAATCTGGGCAGATTGTCAACTTGTTTGCAATTTTGCCGATGATGTTGTAGTTGATCCGTGCATGCTATGCTATTGTTATTGCCATGTCTAGCTTGCATTTTGTGTGTTCTTGATATATGTATGTTTAGCTTTTCATGACTTGCTCCGTAGTGAGTGCATCGAGCTCGTAAACGTGCCTACTTGATATCTGTTTCAGCATGTGCCAGTTTTCACTAAGTCTGAAAACTGATTATGCTTTTGCTATGTTCACATGCTTGCAAATGTATTTTCTGATCCCTTTTGGTCGATGATGTTGCCGATGATGTTGTAGTTGATGATGTTGTATGTTTAGCTTGCATTTTGTGTGTTCTTGATATATGTATGTTTAACTTTTCATGACTTGCTCCGTAGTGAGTGCATCGAGCTCGTAAACGTGCCTACTTGATATCTGTTTCAGCATGTGCCAGTTTTCACTAAGTCTGAAAACTGATTATGCTTTTGCTATGTTCACATGCTTGCAAATGTATTTTCTGATCCCTTTTGGCTCAAGGTCACTAAGGGACTTTTGTTAAGATTTTTGAGAAGCTCCATGCCATGTTTTACTTTTCCATGTTCAGTTCCTGTAGCATGTAGTTTTGTTGCTCCGAAGAGTGCTACCTGATCTGAAATTCCAGACAAGTGTTAATTTCACTAAGTCTGAGATCTGTTTACCATATGCATTTTTGCCATGCTTGTTTGAACCTGTCAATGGATGATTTGGCCGTAGCTCAGTGCTTGACTTTTGTTAAACATTTTGAATGCTTCCCTGCCATGTATTTTGATGCCATGTTTTAGTGCTGTAGCATGTTCATCTCATTGCATTTAGATGGCTACTTGCTGTATATCGCAGACCGGTGTCATATTTGAATCGCTTGCCATTTCCAAACCGTATCTCCGATTCCGGTGATCTTTATATCGTTTTCAAGCGATTTCATCTCACCTTTCCAGTGGCACACTTGGATTTCCAAGTTGAGGCCAGGTTCATTCATTTCCTTGTCAAATCATGCATATGCATCGCATACCGCATCCCGCATATCATATCATGTTCATGTGTTGGTTGTTTACTATGTTGTGTGCTTCTTTCCGGTGTTGCTTCTTCGGGTTGGTTCCGATAACGTCGCGTTTGTGAGGACCCGTTCGTACTACGTCCGTTTGTCTTCTTCATGGACTCGTTCTTCTTCCTTGCGGGATCTCAGGCAAGATGATCATACCCTCGAAATCACTTCTATCTTTGCTTGCTTAGTTGCTCGCTCTTTTGCTATGCCTATGCTGCGATACCCACCACTTGCTTATCATGCCCATATTGTTGAACCAAGCCTCTAACCCACCTTGTCCTAGCAAACCGTTGTTTGGCTATGTTACCGCTTTGCTCAGCCCCTCTTATAGCGTTGTTAGTTGCAGGTGAAGATTGAAGTTTGTTCCTTGTTGGAACATGGAGTTCATTCCTTGTTGGAACATTGGTTACTTGTTGGGATATCACAATATATCTTATTTAATTAATGCATCTATATACTTGGTAAAGGGTGGAAGGCTCGGCCTTATGCCTGGTGTTTTGTTCCACTCTTGCCGCCCTAGTTTCTGTCATATCGGTGTTATGTTCCCGGATTTTGCGTTCCTTACGCGGTTGGGTTATAATGGGAACCCCTTGACAGTTCGCTTTGAATAAAACTCCTCCAGCAAGGCCCAACCTTGGTTTTACCATTCGCCACCTAGCCTTTTTCCCTTGGGAGTTGCGCATCCCGAGGGTCATCTTTATTTTAACCCCCCCGGGCCAGTGCTTGTCTAAGTGTTGGTCCGAAATGGGCAGCCTGCGGGGCCACCTCGGGGAAACTTGAGGGCTGGTTTTACTCGTAGCTTGACCTATCCGGTGTTGCCCTGAGAACAAGATATGTGCAGCTCCCATCAGGATGTCGGCGCATCAGGCGGCTTTGCTGGACTTGTTTTACCATTGTCGAGTCTGTCTTGAAGAACCGGGATACCGAGTCTGATCGGAATGTCTCGGGAGGAGGTCTATTCCTTCGTTAACCGTGAGAGCTTGTCATGGGCTAAGTTGGGACACCCCTGCAGGGATTTGAACTTTCGAAAGCCGTGCCCGCGGTTATGGGCAGATGGGAATTTGTTAATGTCCGGTTGTAGAAAACCTGAAGTTGACCTTAATTAAAATGCATCAACCGCGTGTGTAACCGTGATGGTCTCTTCCCGGCGGAGTCCGGGAAGTGAACACGGTTGTTGGAGTTATGCTTGACGTAGGTTGTTTTAGGATCACTTCTTGATCATACTTTCTTGACCGTGCTTTGCCTTCTCTTCTCGCTCTCATTTGCGTATGTTAGCCACCATATATGCTAGTCGCTTGCTGCAGTTCCACCTCATGCATTTACCTTACCCATAAGCTTAAATAGTCTTGATCGCGAGGGTGCGAGATTGCTGAGTCCCTGTGGCTCACAGATACTTCCAAAAACCAGCTTGCAGGTGCCAATGAGTCCGTGCAGGTGTCGCAACCCAGCTCAAGGAGGAGCTCGATGAAGGTCTTGTCCTTTATGTTGTTTCGTTCTAGTCGATCAGTAGTGGAGCCCAGTTGGGGTCGATCGGGGGCCTTGTCGCATTTAGGGTTCTTCTTTTATTTTGGTTCCGTAGTCGGACCTTGATTGTATCTGGATGATGTAATGCTTTATTTATGTATTGTGTGAAGTGGCGATTGTAAGCCAACTATGTATCTCTTTCCCTTATGTATTACATGGGTTGTGTGAAGATTACCTCACTTGCGACATTGCTTTCAATGTGGTTATGCCTCTAAGTCGTGCTTCGACACGTGGGAGATATAGCCGCATCGAGGGTGTTATAAGTTGGTATCAGAGCCTTCCCCAACCTTAGGAGCCCCATTGCTTGATCGTTTTTAGCGGCCGAGTTGTGTCTAGAAAAAAAATGTTTTGAGTCATTTAGGAATTATATATCGGAGAGTTTAGGAATTCTTTTTACATCCTAGTCTCCTCATCGCTCTGGTAAGGCATCCTGACGTAGAGTTTTGACTCTTCTCTTCTCAAATTTCACTAAATTTTTTTAGGATCGCGCGGGTATCTTGGAATCGTTCCGATGGTTTTATGACGAGAACATTGTCTTGGTGCCTCCTGTCAGGGGTTTTGTGGAAGTGTCCCGGGGAGTTGAGCTTTGAGGTGTTGTCGTCATAATTTTATCGTTGCAGTTCTGGAATACCCGAGTTTAGTACGCCGACATTGAAAATCTCTTTTATGCAGTTCGTTGGTGAGATAACCTCGACGCCACCCAGTACTGGGGTGGGAGTTCGGAAGTATCGCCACAACTTGTATAACGGATGTTTTTCGAAGGTTGAGGTAGATGATTTCCGAAGGTTTCTTGGTTATGTGTTGAAGGATGGATACAGCTGGATGTAGGATTTGCTAGTTTGGGTGAGATATTATGCTTCCCCTGTATCCCCAACACCTGATTGCATAACCGGAAAATTTCGGGAGTTTCTTAGGTGGGAATTCTAGTAGCTCTTAGGATATCTTTCCAACAGATGTATGATATGAAATTGGGGTTCGACGTCTAGTGGTCCGCCTATTCACAGTCGGTTTTATAGTGGTCTCGTTGTGTCTTAAAGAGTCCTTGGCTATGCCGACTCGGGGATGCTTCGTATGTCATGGGCACTGCCTTGTACATGATGGTGCTGTACGATCGAGCCCGTGTAGGCCCCACCACAAAAACTTCGGACGAAATCTCTATCATATGTTTGTTCCGGCTTATTCTACAAGCCAATCCTTTGTTTTTGTTTTTGAGTTGTGGTATTCTAGTTGCTTCGAAGTCAAGAGTTGATTCCATACCTTTCCTAAGTGGTGTTCTCATACTCCTATGTGAATACTAATCCTTCTTGTTCATCGAGATTGTCATGTCAATCCTTTTCAATCGGTGTGTCTCTCGCCAAGTTGATCCGTTCATGTTCAATATCTGCAAAATGCAATCTCAGCTTTCTCTCGTTTCATCCATCCCAAGTTGCCTTTGTTTTCCCCCCCCCCCCACCCTTGTTTTCTTCAAGGACTCATATATCTTAATCAAGTATCCATCTTATTGATGCGAAGTCTCTTCTTTCTTTTCTTTCAATATTCTTATCCGGCGATTCTCAGGAAGATGCTAATGGAGCTTCTAGTTCATCATTCTTCGTTCTCTTTTATCCGATGAATTCAATTCAAGCTTAGCCAATTATATCCTTTCCTCGTTGCAAATACCTTCTCATGCCGGTGCAATTCTTAATCATTCACTTCTCGCTATTCAATTGTTCCGGAGTGCTCAAGATATCTCGAAGATTCGTGTTTCCACTCTTAATCCGTTCAAGCTATTTTGAGGATGTTATCTCATTCAAGCCTTTTAATTCAAACGGTGCAATCTCTCTTTTCAAGTAATCGTTCAACGGTGTTTTCTTTTGAGTGGGCCCTAACCCACAGGTCTTTTCCCAGGATCTTACCTGACTCTTCTTATTTTCCCGGAGCTATCCTAAATTCCTTTTAAAGTTTGACGTAAGAATGAGTTATCATCAGTCAAATGCCATCTCCTAGATCTTTCACAATTCTTTTCATCGTTGGATCAACCTTTCCATTCTTCATTCCGGAGTGTCTAAATAATTCTTGGTGGTGTTTCAGTCGTCAGTCTCAGATTTTAAGACCGAAGAAGAATATTACCTTCATATTTTATCCACTCTCTCAGAGATTCGCGATTCTAGCTTGTTGCCAGCCTCTCATAATTGTTTTTGATAGTGAGAATTCTTTTCACCCATCCGGAGTAATTCAGAGTATTTTCAGTTTGATTATCCGGAGTCCATCAATTCAGATGTATTCATTCTCAGCTTTCAGTTGTCATTCTCCAATCTTACCGGTGCATCAATGTTGGGTAACGCAGTAATTTCAAAAAATTTCCTACGCACACGCAAGATCATGGTGATGCATAGCAACGAGAGGGGAGAGTGTTATCTACGTACCCTCGTAGATCGCAATGGAAGCATTGACGCAACATAGAGGAAGTAGTCGTACGTCTTCCCGATCCGACCGATCCAAGCACCGTTACTCCGGCACCTCCGAGTTCTTTAGCACACGTACAGCTCGATGACGCTCCCCGGGCTCCGATCCAACAAAGCTTCGGGGATGAGTTCCGTCAGCACAACGGCGTGGTGACGATGATGATGTACTACCGACGCAGGGCTTCGCCTAAGCACTACAACGATATGATCGAGGTGGAATATGGTGGCAGGGGGCACCGCACACGGCTAAGGAACGATCACGTGGATCAACTTGTGTGTCTAGAGGTGCCCCCTGCCCCCGTATATAAAGGATCCAAGGGGGAGGGGTTCGGCCGGCCCTATGGAGGCGCAGGAGGAGTCCTACTCCTACTGGGAGTAGGACTCCCCCCCCCTTTCCTAGTCCAAATAGGATTGGTGGAGAAGAGAGGGAAATAGGGGGGCGCCGCCCCTCCCTCCTTGTCCAATTCGGACTAGGGGGAGAGGGGGCGCGCGGCCTGCCATGGCAGCCCCTTTCTCTTCTCCACATCTGGCCCATAAGGCCCATTAACCCCCCGGGGGGTTCCGGTAACCCCCCGGTGCTCCGGTTTTATCCGATACTACTCCGGAACCCTTCCGGTGTCTGAATATAGTCATCCAATATATCAATCTTTATGTCTCGACCATTTCGAGACTCCTCGTCATGTCCGTGATCACATCCGGGACTCCGAACTAACTTCGGTACATCAAAATGCATAAAACTCATAATAACTGTCATCGTAACGTTAAGCGTGCGGACCCTACGGTTCGAGAACAATGTAGACATGACTGATACACATCTCCGGTCAATAACCAATAGCGGGACCTGGATGCCCATATTGGCTCCTACATTTTCTATGAAGATCTTTATCGGTCAGACCGCATAACAACATACGTTGTTCCCTTTGTCATCGGTATGTTACTTTCCCGAGATTTGATCATCGGTATCCAATACCTAGTTCAATCTCGTTACCGGCAAGTCTCTTTACTCGTTCCGTAATACATCATCTCGCAACTAACTCATTAGTTGCAATGCTTGCAAGGCTTATGTGATGTGCATTACCGAGAGGGCCCAGAGATACCTCTCCGACAATCGGAGTGACAAATCCTATTCTCGAAATACGCCAACCCAACATCTACCATTGGAGACACCTGTAGAGCTCCTTTATAATCACCCAGTTACGTTGTGACGTTTGGTAGCACACAAAGTGTTCCTCCGGTAAACGGGAGTTGCATAATCTCATAGTTCATAGGAACATGTATAAGTCATGAAGAAAGCAATAGCAACATACTAAACGATCGGGTGCTAAGCTAATGGAATGGGTCATGTCAATCAGATCATTCAACTAATGATGTGACCTCATTAATCAAATAACAACACTTTGTTCATGGTTAGGAAACATAACCATCTTTGATTAACGAGCTAGTCAAGTAGAGGCATACTAGTGACACTTGTTTGTCTATGTATTCACACATGTATTATGTTTCCGGTTAATACAATTCTAGCATGAATAATAAACATTTATCATGATATAAGGAAATAAATAATAACTTTATTATTGCCTCTAGGGCATATTTCCTTCAGTCTCCCACTTGCACTAGAGTCAATAATCTAGATTACACAGTAATGATTCTAACACCCATGGAGCCTTGGTGCTGATCATGTTTTGCTCGTGGAAGAGGCTTAGTCAACGGGTCTGCAACATTCAGATCCGTATGTATCTTGCAAATCTCTATATCTCCCACCTGGACTAGATCCCGGATGGAATTGAAGCGTCTCTTGATGTGCTTGGTTCTCTTGTGAAATCTGGATTCCTTTGCCAAGGCAATTGCACCAGTATTGTCACAAAAGATTTTCATTGGACCCGATGCACTAGGTATTACACCTAGATCGGATATGAACTCCTTCATCCAGACTCCTTTGTTCGCTGCTTCCGAAGCAGCTATGTACTCCGCTTCACATGTAGATCCCGCTACGACGCTTTGTTTAGAACTGCACCAACTGACAGCTCCACCGTTTAATGTAAACACGTATCCGGTTTGCGATTTATAATTGTCCGGATCAGTGTCAAAGCTTGCATCAACGTAACCGTTTACAATGAGCTCTTTGTCACCTCCATATACGAGAAACATATCCTTAGTCCTTTTCAGGTATTTCAGGATGTTCTTGACTGCTGTCCAGTGATCCACTCCTGGATTACTTTGGTACCTCCCTGCTAAGCTTATAGCAAGGCACACATCAGGTCTGGTACACAGCATTGCATACATGATAGAGCCTATGGCTGAAGCATAGGGAACATCTTTCATTTTCTCTCTATCTTCTGCAGTGGTCGGGCATTGAGTCTGACTCAACTTCACACCTTGTAACACAGGCAAGAACCCTTTCTTTGCTTGATCCATTTTGAACTTTTTCAAAACCTTGTCAAGGTATGTGTTTTGTGAAAGTCCAATTAAGCGTTTTTGATCTATCTCTATAGATCTTTATGCCTAATATGTAAGCAGCTTCACCGAGGTCTTCCATCGAAAAACTCTTATTGAAGTATCCCTTTATGCTATCCAGAAATTCTATATCATTTCCAATCAGTAATATGTCATCCACATATAATATCAGAAATGCTACAGAGCTCCCACTCACTTTCTTGTAAATACAGGCTTCTCCGAAAGTCTGTATAAAACCAAATGCTTTGATCACACTATCAAAATGTTTATTCCAACTCCGAGAGGCTTGCACCAGTCCATAAATGGATCGCTGGAGCTTGCACACTTTGTTAGCTCCCTTTGGATCGACAAAACCTTCTGGTTGCATAATATACAACTCTTCTTCCAGAAATCCATTCAGGAATGCAGTTTTGACATCCATCTACCAAATTTCATAATCATAAAATGTGGCAATTGCTAACATGATTCGGACAGACTTAAGCATCGCTACGGGTGAGAAGGTCTCATCGTAGTCAACCCCTTGAACTTGTCGAAAACCTTTTGCGACAAGTCGAGCTTTGTAGACTGCAATATTACCGTCTGCGTCAGTCTTCTTCTTGAAGATCCATTTATTCTCAATTGCTTGCCGATCATCGGGCAAGTCAACCAAAGTCCATACTTTGTTCTCATACATGGATCCCATCTCAGATTTCATGGCTTCAAGCCATTTTGCGGAATCTGGGCTCACCATCGCTTCTTCATAGTTCGTAGGTTCATCATGATCTAGTAGCATGACTTCCAGAACTGGATTACCGTACCACTCTGGCGCGGATCTCACTCTGGTTGATCTACGAGGTTCAGTAGTATCTTGTCCTGAAGTTTCATGATCATTATCATCAACTTCCTCACTTGTTGGTGTAGGTGTCGCAGAAACAGTTTTCTGTGATGTACTACTTTCCAATAAGGGAGCAGGTACAGTTACCTCGTCAAGTTCTACTTTCTCCCACTCACTTCTTTCGAGAGAAACTCCTTCTCCAGAAAGTTTCCGAATTTAGCAACAAAAGTCTTGCCTTCGGATCTGTGATAGAAGGTGTATCCAATAGTTTCCTTTGGATATCCTATGAAGACACATTTCTCCGATTTGGGTTCGAGCTTATCAGGTTGAAGCTTTTTCACATAAGCATCGCAGCCCCAAACTTTCAGAAACGATAACTTTGGTTTCTTGCCAAACCACTGTTCATAAGGTGTCGTCTCAACGGATTTTGATGGTGCCCTATTTAACGTGAATGCGACCGTCTCTAGAGCGTATCCCCAAAACGATAGCGGTAAATCAGTAAGAGACATCATAGATCGCACCATATCTAGTAAAGTACGATTACGACGTTCGGACACACCTTTACGCTGTGGTGTTCCGGGTGGCGTGAGTTGCGAAACTATTCCACAATTTTTCAAATGTACACCAAACTCGTAACTCAAATATTCTCCTCCACGATCAGATCGTAGAAACTTTATTTTCTTGTTACGATGATTTTCAACTTCACTCTGAAATTCTTTGAACTTTTCAAATGTTTCAGATTTATGTTTCATTAAGTAGATATACCCATATCTGCTCAAGTCATCTGTGAAGGTGAGAAAATAACGATATCCGCCACGAGCCTCAATATTCATCGGACCACATACATCTGTATGTATGATTTCCAACAAATCTATTGCTCTCTCCATAGTACCGGAGAACGGTGTTTTAGTCATCTTGCCCATGAGGCACGGTTCGCAAGTACCAAGTGATTCATAATCAAGTGGTTCCAAAAGTCCATCAGTATGGAGTTTCTTCATGCGCTTTACACCGATATGACCTAAATGGCAGTGCCACAAATAAGTTGCACTATCATTGTCAACTCTGCATCTTTTGGCTTCTACATTATGAATATGTGTATCACTACTATCAAGATTCAATAAGAATAGACCACTCTTCAAGGGTGCATGACCATAAAAGATATTTCTCATATAAATAGAACAACCATTATTCTCTGATTTAAATGAATAACCGTCTCGCATTAAACAAGATCCAGATATAATGTTCATGCTCAACGCTGGCACCAAATAACAATTATTTAGGTCTAAAACTAATCCCGAAGGTAGATGTAGAGGTAGCGTGCCGACCGCGATCACATCGACTTTGGAACCGTTTCCCACGCGCATCGTCACCTCGTCCTTAGCCAATCCTCGCTTAATCCGTAGTCCCTGTTTCGAGTTGCAAATATTAGCAACAGAACCAGTATCAAATATCCCAGGTGCTACTGCGAGGATTAGTAAGGTACACATCAATAACATGTATATCACATATACCTTTGTTCACCTTGCCATCCTTCTTATCCGCCAAATACTTGGGGCAGTTCCGCTTCCAGTGACCAGTCTGCTTGCAGTAGAAGCACTCAGTTTCAGGCTTAGGTCCAGACTTGGGTTTCTTCTCTTGAGCAGCAACTTGCTTGCCATTCTTTTTGAAGTTCCCCTTCTTCTTCCCTTTGCCCTTTTTCTTGAAACTAGTGGTTTTGTTAACCATCAACACTTGATGCTCCTTTTTGATTTCTACCTCCGCAGCTTTCAGCATCGCGAAGAGCTCGGGAATAGTCTTGTTCATCCCTTGCATATTATAGTTCATCACAAAGCTCTTGTAGCTTGGTGGCAGTGATTGGAGAATTCTGTCAATGACGCAATCATCTGGAAGATTAACTCCCAATTGAATCAAGTGATTATTATACCCAGACATTTTGAGTATATGCTCACTGACAGAACTGTTCTCCTCCATCTTGCAGCTAGAGAACTTATTGGAGACTTCATATCTCTCAATCCGGGCATTTGCTTGAAATATTAACTTCAACTCCTGGAACATCTCATATGCTCCATGACGTTCAAAACGTCGTTGAAGTCCCGATTCTAAGCCGTAAAGCATGGAACACTGAACTATCGAGTAGTCATCAGCTTTGCTCTGCCAGACGTTCATAACATCTGGTGTTGCTCCAGCAGCAGGCCTGGCACCCAGCGGTGCTTCCAGGACGTAATTCTTCTGTGCAGCAATGAGGATAATCCTCAAGTTATGGACCCAGTCCGTGTAATTGCTACCATCATCTTTCAACTTTGCTTTCTCAAGGAACGCATTAAAATTCAACGGAACAACAGCACGAGCCATCTATCTACAATTAAACATAAACAAGCAAGATACTATCAGGTACTAAGTTCATGATAAATTTAAGTTCAATTAATCAAATTACTTAAGAACTCCCACTTAGATAGACATCCCTCTAATCTTCTAAGTGATCACGTGATCCAAATCAACTAAACCATGTCCGATCATCACGTGAGATGGAGTAGTTTCATTGGTGAACATCACTATGTTGATCATATCTACTATATGATTCACGCTCGACCTTTCGGTCTCCGTGTTCCGAGGCCATATCTGTATATGCTTGGCTCGTCAAGTATAACCTGAGTATTCCGCGTGTGCAACTGTTTTGCACCCGTTGTATTTGAACGTAGAGCCTATCACACCCGATCATCACGTGGTGTCTCAGCACGAAGAACTTTCGCAACAGTTCATACTCAGGGAGAACACTTCTTGATAATTTAGTGAGAGATCATCTTATAATGCTATCGTCAATCAAAGCAAGATAAGATGCATAAAGGATAAACATCACATGCAATCAATATAAATGATATGATATGGCCATCATCATCTTGTGCTTGTGATCTCCATCTCCGAAGCACCGTCGTGATCACCATCGTCACCGGCGCGACACCTTGATCTCCATCGTAGCATCTTTGTCGTCTCGCCAATCTTATGCTTCTACGACTATCGCTACCGCTTAGTGATAAAGTAAAGCATTACATCGCGATTGCATTGCATACAATAAAGCGACAACCATATGGCTCCTGCCAGTTGCCGATAACTCGGTTACAAAACATGATCATCTCATACAATAAAATTTAGCATCATGTCTTGACCATATCACATCACAACATGCCCTGCAAAAACAAGTTAGACGTCCTCTACTTTGTTGTTGCAAGTTTTACGTGGCTGCTACGGGCTTAAGCAAGAACCAATCTCACCTACGCATCAAAACCACAACGATAGTTTGTCAATTTGACTCCGTTTTAACCTTCGCAAGGACCGGGCGTAGCCACACTCGGTTCAACTAAAGTTGGAGAAACAGTCACCCGCAAGTCACCTTTGTGCAAAGCACGTCGGGGAAACCGGTCTCGCGTAAGCGTACGCGTAATGTCGGTCCGGGCCGCTTCATCCAACAATACCGCCGAACCAAAGTATGACATGCTGGTAGGCAGTATGACTTATATCGCCCACAACTTACTTGTGTTCTACTCATGCATATAACATCAAAACCATAAAACCTGGCTCTGATACCACTGTTGGGGAATGTAGCAGAATTTTAAAATTTTCTACGCATCACCAAGATCAATCTATGGAGTCATCTAGCAACGAGGGAGGGAGGAGTGCATCTACATACCCTTGTAGATCACGCGTGGAAGCGTTCAAGAGAACGGGGTTGATGGAGTCGTACTCGACGTGATTCAAATCACCGATGACCTAGTGCCGAACGGACGGCACCTCCGCGTTCAACACACGTACGGTTAGGAAGACGTCTCCTCCTTCTTGATCCAGCAAGGGGGAAGGAGAGGTTGATGAAGATCCAGCAGCACGACGGCATGGTGGTGGATGCAGCAAGATCTCGGCAGGGCTTCACCAAGCGCAAGCGGGGAGGAGAGGTGTTACGGAGGGAGAGGGAGGCGCCAAGAGCAAGGGGTGCGGCTGCCCTCCCTCCCCCTTCTTTATATAGGGGCCTTGGGGGGGCGCCGGCCCTAGGGAGATGGATCTCCAAGGGGGCGGCGGCCAAGGGTGGCTTCCCCCCCAAGCCAAGTGGGGGGCGCCCCCACCCCTAGGGTTTCCCAACCCTAGGCGCAGGGCAGGCCCAAGGGGGGGCGCACCAGCCCAGTAGGGGCTGGTTCCCCACCTAATTCAGCCCATGGGGCCCTCCGGGATAGGTGGCCCCACCCGGTGGACCCCCGGGACCCTTCTGGTGGTCCTGGTACAATACCGGTAACCCCCGAAACCTTCCCGATGGCCGAAACTGGACTTCCTATATATAAATCTTTACCTCCGGACCATTCCGGAACTCCTCGTGACGTCCGGGATCTCATCCGGGACTCCGAACAACTTTCGGGTTACTATACTAATATCTACAACCCTAGCGTCACCGAACCTTAAGTGTGTAGACCCTACGGGTTCGGGAGACATGCAGACATGACCGAGACGCCTCTCCGGTCAATAACCAACAGCGGGATCTGGATACCCATGTTGGCTCCCACATGCTCCGATGATCTCATCGGATGAACCACGATGTCGAGGATTCAATCAATCCGTATACCAATTCCCTTTGTCAATCGGTACGTTACTTGCCCGAGACTCGATCGTCGGTATCCCAATACCTCGTTCAATCTCGTTACCGGCAAGTCACTTTACTCGTGCCATAATGCATGATCCCGTGATCAACCACTTGGTCACATTGAGCTCATTATGATGATGCATTACCGAGTGGGCCCAGAGATACCTCTCCGTCATACGGAGTGACAAATCCCAGTCTCGATTCGTGCCAACCCAACAGACACTTTCGGAGATACCTGTAATGTACCTTTATAGTCACCCAGTTACGTTGTGACGTTTGGCACACCCAAGGCACTCCTACGGTATCCGGGAGTTGCACAATCTCATGGTCTAAGGAAATGATACTTGACATTCAGAAAAGCTACAGCAAACGAACTACACGATCTTTGAGCTATGCTTAGGATTGGGTCTTGTCCATCACATCATTCTCCTAATGATGTGATCCCGTTATCAATGACATCCAATGTCCATAGTCAGGAAACCATGACTATCTTTTGATCAACGAGCTAGTCAACTAGAGGCTCACTAGGGACGTGTTGTGGTCTATGTATTCACACATGTATTACGGATTTCCGGATAACACAATTATAGCAAGAACAATAGACAATTATCATGAACAAAGAAATATAATAATAACCATTTTATTATTGCCTCTAGGGCATATTTCCAACAAAGGTCCGTCTTGTGTCGAGCCCAAATTAGATCGAGGCATGAAATAGTTGCCCCGGCTAGTGTTTAATAGTAGTTTGGATTGTGTCTAATTATCCGAACCATGCCCCAGCTAGTACTCTGTTTGAATCCTTCTATGGGAACTACTGCTACTTTTGTGTGCCCGTGAATCATGTGAGTACCATCGTAATTGTTGCCGAAACAGATGCGTCCTCACTAGTTTTTTCATGAATATGGCATGGTAAGACATAAGTTGTCACGGTTTATCATACGAGCAGTGTGTGTTTTGATGAAATAGAGCACTCCTCCGCTCGGCGCCGCCCCGCTCTCGCCGGTCTCATCCTCTGCCGCCGCCGCACCAACTCCGGCCCGACCCCGCTGGTGCTTCTCCGGCCATCTCCGGCGACACCTCCGTCCGGCCATCCTCAGTTTTCGCGAAGTGCTACAGTACCGATGAACCCTATATCTCAGATCCACTCCTCGGGGTTGAATTTTCCCCTCTCCTCCAGTTATATTTTGCATACTTTGACATGCCATAACTCTGCATCTGTAGCTGCGATTCGTGCGTGTAGCTTATCAAAATATTCGTCTCGACGAGTACATCATTTCGTCTAAGTGCATCATTTTCATTTGAGCTCATCTTGTTGCCCGAAATGCTGTTGGAAGAGGGCTATGTGAGGAATATTTCAGATCGATTTCAGCAAATGGCCTTTTGTCATTTTTACCATGATTAATGTGTGCATATTATGACCCTGAGCTCTACATGTGTTTTGTTATATGCCATGCCATCTTTACAGGTGTGTATGCCTTGTATTTTTGTGATGTTTGTGGTGACTACCACAATCATGCGAAGTAGCTTACTCGTTGATGCTGATTTCAGGGACTTAGAATTTCACTAAGTCCTTGTCCTATTATTGTTATTATGCCATATGTTCATGTTGTTTCCTAGTGATCCGTGCCTCTTTTGAGGATGATCAGTAAGGATGTTTTGTTAATATTGTGGTTCTCTATCCATCCATGCCTTTGTTTGCATTTATGGAGCACCCTAGCTTGAGTCAATCGAGCTCTACTTTTGCTATAAAATGTTCCTGGCAGATTGTTAACATGTTTAGCGATTTTGCCGAGGTTGTTGCTATTGATCCGTGCATGCTATGTTGTTGTTCTTGCCATGTCTAGCTTCTATTGCCATGTCTTCTTGATGGGTGTATGCTTAATTTGTCATGCCATGCTTTGTAGTGAGTGCATCGAGCTCGTAAACATGCCTACTCGTTATCTGTTTTGCATGCTCCAGTTTTTCACTAAGTCTGAATCTGTTTATGTTTTTGCTATGTTCACATGCTTGCAATTGTATTTTCTGATCCCTTTTGGCTCATGGTCACTAAGGGACTTTTGTTATATGCTTTGAGTAGCTTCATGCCATGCCTTGCTTTGCCATGATATGTTCCTGTAGCATGTAGTTTTCATGCTCTAAAGATTGCTTCCTGATGATAAATTCCTGACATTGTTATTTCACCAAGTCTGAAACCTGTTATCATTTGCACTTTTGCCATGCTTGTTTGAACCTGTTAATGAGTGAATTAGCCGTAGCTCAGTGTTCATCTTTTGTCAAGCTTCATGAGTGGATCCCTGCCATGTATTTTGTTGCCATGTTTGAGTGTTGTAGCATATTTATCTTGATGCATTTAGATGGCTACTTGCTGTTTATCGCAGACCGGTGCCATATTTGTTTTGCTTGCCATTTCCAAACCGTGCATCCGATTCCGGTGATCTTTATATCAATTTCAACCGAAATCAACTCCTCTTTCCAGTGGCACTCTTGGATTTCCAAGTTGAGGCCAGGTTCAATCATTCCTTTCCAAATCATGCATATGCATCACATACCGCATCCCGCATATCATACCATGTTCATGTGTTGGTTGTTTACTATGTTGTGTGCTTCTTTCCGGTGTTGCTTCTTCGGGTTGGTTCCGATAACGTCGCGTTTGTGAGGACCCGTTCGACTACGTCCGTTTGTCTTCTTCATGGACTCGTTCTTCTTCCTTGCGGGATTTCAGGCAAGATGACCATACCCTCGAAATCACTTCTATCTTTGCTTGCTAGTTGCTCGCTCTTTTGCTATGCCTATGCTGCGATACCTACCACTTTCTTATCATGCCTCCCATATTGTTAAGCCAAGCCTCTAACCCACCTTGTCCTAGCAAACCGTTGTTTGGCTATGTTACCGCTTTGCTCAGCCCCTCTTATAGCGTTGTTAGTTGCAGCTGAAGATTGGAGTTTGTTCCATGTTGGAACATGGTTATTGTGTTGGGATATCACAATATCTCTTATTTTAATTAATGCATCTATAT
>NC_053024.1:425195042-425207808 GCF_003073215.2 Triticum urartu | reverse complement strand
ACTATGTGACCTTAGCTCAAGGAGAATACGGTGAGGACTTGGTGTCCTGAGCTGCGTGTTCAGGACTGGGTGTCCGGGACTGTGTGCCCTAAGGTTTAAATACCTAGCCGCTCCAACCAGACGTACAGTTGTCACAGCAACTGGAACTGTTCCAACACATCATTGTCTTCAACGAGTCACTGGTTTCATCTTCACTTCCTTTTACTTACTGATTACTCATTGTGAAGTCATTGCATGTCTGTTCTATCTTTTGTCTTCACACCCTGAGTGTATGATCTGTTTGGCTTCATAATATCTTCCTACCTGATCCTTATTACACTGCAGCTATTTGTCACTGTGCTTTCACTCTGTTGATACTTGACCATGGCTTGCCTAGTGTAGTCTACCTTCCGCTGCATAGTAATAGGCATATCTCTGCTGTTTGTCTTCATAACTTCCACATTTTGAAGACTTTCATAAAAATCACCTATTCACCCCCCTCTAGTCGATATAACGCACTTTCAATTGGTATCAGAGCAAGGTGCCCCCTTTTTCTGTGTGATTTGGTTTAACCACCTGGAGTTTTAGCTATGTCGACTGCAGGGATAATCAAAGTCTCCGCTACGTGCCCCGTCTTCGATGGAACTGAATATCCCTACTGGAAGAATAAGATGCGCATGCATCTTGAAGCTATTGACGTCGACCTATGGTATGTCGTCGAGAACGGCGTTCCGAAGGTTGGAGAAGGTGTCACTGCTGCTGATGTCAAGAAGTTCACTCAACTGGACTCTACTGCCAAGAATATCATCTGTGGTCATCTCATCAAAGGACAGTATGGCCGTGTGAGTGCCTTGAAGACATCCAAGCTGGTCTGGGACTGGCTCTCCAAGGTCAATGTAGGCATCTCAACCCAGAGAGATCAGAGAATCAGCGTTCTTCGCAACCTCTTCAACCGCTTCAAGCGAAATGACAATGAGAATGTCCAACACACATTTGATCGGCTCACTGACATCACAAATGAGCTTCAAGCCCTCGGCGCTACTGAGATCACCAAACATGAAATCGTCAAGACGTTGTTGAGATCACTTGATAGTTCGTTTGACATCCTAGCCCTGATGATTCAAGAACGTCCTGATTTCAAGACACTCGATCCGTCTGACATACTTGAGAGGCTCAACACGCATGAGTTTCAGCTTTCTGAGAAAAGAGATATTTACGGTCCAAACTATGGGCGAACTCGTGCCTTGAAGGCAAAAGCTATTTCCTCATTTGAAGAAGAATCTGACAGCAGTTCTGATGATCCTGAAGACATTGGAAGGGAACTTGCAATGCTTGTGAAGAAGTTCCAAAAGTTCACCAAGAAGAAAGGCTTCAGAAAGTCTTCACGATCAAGCTCAAGGAATGATGAAGCTTCTGCCCATGACTACAAGAAGAAAACATGCCACAAGTGCAAGAAAACTGGACACTTCATCTCTGAGTGTCCACAGTGGGACAATGAGAACAAAAGGAAGAAGAAGAGCAAGGAATATGACTCTGACGACAAGAAGAAGAAGAAATACTCAAAGTCTTCTTCCAAGTCTTCCTCAAAGTCTTCATCACACTAGAAGAGCTCATCGGGCAAGGTACGTGCGTTTGTTGGCAAGGAAATGGATTCTGAGGAGGAGTCCGCTTCTGAGGAGGCAGAGATGGAGTCTGAGGAGGAGTCTGATTCTGGCATTGCAAGTCTGGCTACAGCATACGTCGCCAAGTCCATCTTCAACACTGAAGACAATGACTTCATCACCGACACCGATGCAAATGACAAGGACGACTCCACTCCTACCTACTGCTTCATGGCACGCGGTGCCAAGGTAAACACACGCACTACTCGCTATCAAACATCCAGTGATGATGACTCTGATTGTGATTCAAAACCCAGCTACAAAACACTTGCTAAAATTGCAACTGAACAACAAAAGGCCATGGAACATATTCAAAAACTGTTAGACAGAAGCGATGATCTGTTGGGTGCTGAAATGACTCGATCTGAATCCTTAATTGAAGACATAAAAAATCTTCACGTTAAGCATCAGGAACTTGAAGATCGTCTTGATACTCTCTCAACAACTCATGAAAAGCTGTCCTATGATTATCTTCAAAGGAAGCAAGAACTTGAGAAATTGAGAGCAGCTCATGAAGATCTTCAAAAGGAAAACGAGTCACTTCGCGCCAAACAGATCAGTTCCACTCAGGAAGGATTTGAACCACCATGTCTTAAATGCATTGAGCGTGATAATGCTACTTCTGTTGCTGAATGTTCCACTGCTACTGCTATTGCAATATCTTCAACTGTTGATGTGGTAACTAACCCCTCTGCTGAGGATACCACTGATATTGCTGATGAGAATGCTAGGTTGAAGACATTGCTTGAAACAGGGATGTACAAAAGTCTTAAAGGACATCAGACACTATGTGATGTCCTCAAGAAGCAGATTGTGAACCGAAACCCTAGGAAGGAGGGGGTTGGGTTCGTAAGGAAAATAAATGCAGATGGCTCTTACTGGAAACCTGAGCAGTACCCCAAAACCACATGGGTTGCTGCAAAGGAACCTTCAGCAGATCCATCCAATTTATCTGGCTTCACTTGTGCTAACCCCATTATCATTGATGAATCCTTTGATGCAAACTATAAACTGTTTAAGAATCAGAATGGTGAAGTGTTTGCCAGGTACATTGGTACTAACTGCAGGAATGGACCGCCTATGAAGAAGATCTGGGTTCCGAAAACGTGTCTGGAAAATCTTCCTGTGAATGTCTTCATGACACCTCACATGAAGAAGACAAACCTCAGACCAAAGGCATCATACGGTCCAAAGGCTTCATACAGACAGAGGACTCACCTGAGTCACACTAACGCAAATGTTTTGCAGGGAAACCATACTCAGGCATATGAATATGAGAGCCGTTCATCAAACCGTCATGTTCATATGACCAAGAACTATTCTGCCTATTCTTATGAGTACTATTGTCCGCCTGCTAGACTGTTTGCTAAGGCTCCAAAGCCAAAATTCTCAGATGCTGCACTTAGACTTATTGCTTCTAAGCCACCCTTGAAGATGTGGGTGGTTAAAGAAGCTTAACTCTCTTTTGCAGGGAAAGGTCTCCAGCAGAAAACCAAAATCTTCTGACGCTATTGCTGGGGACCTTAAAAATCTTGTAGGGCACAAGATAAAATGCCCGAATGGCATCATTATGTACTTCGTTCCTGAATCGCATGCTACTCTCCCTATTAGTCCTAATCTGGATCTAAGTTTTCATAACCCACTGGTTCGTCAAATGTTTTTGCTTCACAATTCTCTTCGTGAAGCCTATCCCCCTAACTGCACTGTAGGGTACGACACCAGCGTCTTCAGAGTCTTCAGAATGGATTATTGACAGTGGGTGTACAAATCACATGACTGGCAAAAGAAGCCTTCTTATGGACTCAACCTTACGTCCATCCGACAAGAGCCACATCACATTTGCTGACATTGGTAAAAGTAAGGTATCGGGTCTAGGTAGAGTTGCAATCTCAAAGGATCAACACATGGATAAAGTCATGCTTGTTGAATCCCTTGGCTTCAACTTAATGTCTGTCTCAATGCTTTACGATTTGAACATGGTCGTAATATTTGGAAAATATCGTTGCCTGGTACTAATGGAATCTGACAAGTCTCTAGTGTTTGAAGGGTATCAGAAAGATGATTTGTATGTGGTAGATTTCTCAGCAGGGCCACAGCTTGCAGTATGTCTTCTTGCAAAAGCTTCAGAATGTTGGCTTTGGCATCGGAGGCTTGGGCATGCTGGCATGAGGAACCTCCACACCCTTGCGAAGAAGAAGCATGTCATAGGCATCGAGGGCGTCAAGTTCAAGAAAGATCACTTATGCGGTGCCTGTGAAGCAGGGAAGATGACGAGGGCCAAACATCCCTTGAAGACAATCATGACTACTACTCAACCCTTCGAACTGCTTCACATGGATCTTTTTGGTCCCACTCACTACTCAACTTTTTCCACTACTGCTTGCCTCTATGGCTTTGTCATTGTTGATGATTACTCTAGATATACTTGGGTGCACATAATCCTTTACAAGACTGAAGTGCAGGATGTCTTCAGACGCTTCGCCAATCGTGCTATGAACAATTTTGGCGCCAAGATAAAGCACATCAGAAGTGACAATGGCACTGAATTCAAGAACACTGGACTTGATACATATCTTGATACCTTGGGCACCACACATGAATTCTCAGCCCCGTACACGCCACAGCAGAATGGCGTCGTTGAACGCAAGAACAGAACACTAATTGAGATGGCCAGAACGATGCTAGATGAATACAAGACCCCAAGAAAATTCTGGCCCGAAGCTATTGATATTGCATGCCATACAATCAATCGTGTTTATCTTCACAAGCTACTGAACAAGACATCTTATGAGCTCCTTACTGGCAAAAAGCCAAATGTCAGTTACTTCAGAGTATTTGGCGCAAGATGCTGGATCAAGGACCCACACCATACCTCAAAGTTTGCACCAAAAGCACATGAGGGTTTTATGCTTGGATATGGAAAGGATTCGCACCCCTACAGAGTCTTCAATCTCTTTCATTACAAAGTGGTTGAAACAGTGGATGTGCGGTTCGATGAGACCAATGGTTCACAAAGAGAGCAACTGCCAAATGTGCTAGATGAAGTTCCAGCTAGTGAATCAATCAAGCTTATGGGAACTGGAGAGATTATACCCTCTGAGGCTCATCCTGAAGAAGAACTTATCATCTCAGCACCTGATCCACATGAAGACAATGCTCAGCCTAAAGACATTCCTCCCAACGACAACACAGATCAGCAAGAGCAAAGTCTTCGCCCTATACATCCTCGTGTTGCCAATGAAGTGCAGATTGATAGAATAATTGACAGCATCAATGCACCAGGTCCACTCACTCGTTCAAGGGCAACTCAGCTGGCAAATTTCTGTGGGCACTTCGCATTCGTCTCAATATCAGAACCCAAGAATGTTTAAGAAGCCTTTATGGAACCTGAATGGATTCAAGCAATGCAAGAAGAGCTTCAACAATTTGAGCTGAACAATGTATGGGAACTGGTTAAGTGTCCTGATCCACGGAAGCATAACATAATAGGCACCAAATGGATATACCACAAAAAGCAAGATGAGCATGGTCAAATCGTCAGAAACAAAGCTCGCCTCGTTTCTCAAGGATATACTCAAGTGGAAGGCATTGACTTCGATGAAACATTTGCTCCCGTGGCTAGGCTTTAAGCCATACACATACTGCTGGCCTATGCAAATCATCATAACATACTTCTATATCAAATGGATGTGAAGAATGCCTTTCTCAATGGCAAGATTGAAGAAGAAGTGTATGTTGCACAACCGCCTGGCTTTGAAAATCCAAAACATCATGACATGGTATACAAGCTCAACAAGGCACTGTATGGCCTCAAACAAGCCCCTAGGGCCTGGTATGACACACTCAAATACTTCCTGAAGAGCAAAGGCTTCATACCTGGTTCCCTAGATCCCACTCTCTTCACGAAGACATATGATGGTGAACTGTTTGTGTGCCAAATATATGTGGATGACATTATCTTCGGCTGCACCAATCAGAAGTACAGTGAAGAGTTTGGCTATATGACGCAAGAGCAATATCAGATGTCCATGATGGGGGAGCTGAAGTTCTTCCTTGGTCTTCAAATACGACAACAACGCAACGGCATCTTCATATCTCAAGAGAAATATCTCAAAGAGTGCCTGAAGAAGTTTGGTATGCAAGACTGCAAAGGCTTCACAACACCAATGCCAGCCAAACATCATTTGGGTCCCGACGACAATGGTAAAGAGTTCGATCAAAAGGTATACCGCTCCATGATTGGTTCTTTGCTTTATTTATGTGCATCTAGGCCAGATATTATGCTTAGTGTTTGCATGTGTGCTCGATTTCAAGCGGCACCAAAGGAGTCGCATCACTTAGCTGTGAAGCGAATTCTTTGATATTTGGCTCACACCCCAACTCTAGGATTATGGTATCCAAAGGACTCAGAGTTTGATTTGGTTGGATTCTCGGATGCTGATTATGCTGGTGACAAAGTTGATCGCAATTCTACATAAGGCACATGTCACTTTCTGGGACGATCACTTGTATGTTGGTCTTCAAAGAAGCAGAACTGTGTATCTCTCTCCACTGCTGAATCTGAATACATTGTTGCTAGATCTTGCTGCGCTCAGCTTCTGTGGATGAAGCAAACACTCAAGGACTATGGCATTCATCTGAGGCAAGTGCCACTTTACTGCGACAACGAAAGCGCCATCAAGATTGCCAACAACCCAGTTTAGCACTCGAAGACAAAGCACATTGAAATTCGTCATCACTTTCTCAGAGATCATGTTGTGAAGGAAGACATTGATATCATACACGTCAACACTGAAGAGCAATTGGCAGATATCTTCACCAAGCCCTTGGATGAGAAGAGGTTTTGCAAGTTACGGTGTGAGCTAAATATCCTAGAATCCTCAAATGTCCTGTGATCAGGCACACATCCTAACCCTTATGCATATTGATGACTTAGATGTGCAACACACGAAGTAAAGTATATCTTCAATCAATGAAGACATACATTCTAAGTGTGAATACATTAATGTGGAATTTGACTTCGAAGCGCCACAATAATTGTGCGCCGTGTCTGGGTCTAATACTTCCTATACGGTGGGTAACGCCACCACCAAACGTTCTATTTTGAAGTGTTTCACTCATGGCATTACCTTGCAATGTCTTCATATTTGGTTTGGCTTCAATCTCAACATGTCTTCATGATTATCTTCACTACGTTGATTATATAGATATATATATATACTAGTGTTCTGTCCTCTACAGCATTCACTTATAGCTATGTCTTCTTGTTTGAATCTTTTGAACTAAGTGAATGTGATCGGACCCTAACCTCTCTATGCTCTCTATCTCAAAATTCTATCTCTCCAAGTCATATGCATTCTATTGAAACTGTCGAATGTCTTCTCTGCGTCCTTGTCAGCAGAAGACACAGAGACAACATTTAAGTCCGTTTTCAATGCTCATTTATCCACATGAAATCTGGAGAAGTAGGAACGACCACCCGACAATCCAGGCGTGCGTGGGAGGTGGAACTGCCCCCAAAATACCGCATGATGGCCACGTATTACTCAAATGCGAATCGCCAGGGGCACCTGTGTAATAGCGCAGTGCCGCCCTTGTGCCTATAAATACACACTCACAGCGGTAACTATCTCTTCTTCCACCCTCGCACGAACCCTAGCGCCACCGCTAGCTCTCGACGACGCCGGCGACGAAGCGCTTCGCTGCCGCAACCTCTCCGACGCCGTCTTCACGCCGACCGCGGACATCGTCCTCTCCGCCGTCGCTGCAGGTCTCCTCCGTCGCCAAGTTAGGGCACGGACGAGTGAACTGCTCGGCCTCATCTCCCACTCCGTCTAGCAGTTCTCAGTGTGGTAAATAAAACTCCCTTTTTTACAGCACCATTGATCCTATTGATCTGTCACTTTCTACCACAAGTAGTTTCTGTTCACACAAGCTAGATCTCTCTCAAACTGCATCTCAGAACATGCCTAGTATATTCACTTGTGCTTCACAAAGTAGTTAGATTCCTCACTTGTACTGATCTGTGGATTCGTACAAATCTGGAACCAACTTCTTATCTATGAGTGAATGTCTTCGCACGATGAGGTCAATGTCTTATAAACTGATTTATCTTCAAAATCTTCTGAGAATGCATATGACCTCTTCCCCTTCCCTCGCACCTTAATGCTGTCACAGGTACATGTCTGTGGGAGAATCCTTTGGTTCTCATAGTCTGCATTCATTTGCAGAATTCTTACAGCATCACATAAATTCTCCTAAAGCCAGTTCATGTTGGTCCAGCAAAAGAAAGCCTTTGAAGTCTTTGAACGTCTTGAAGCCTTCCAAGTTAAGGTTTATGGCTTCAAAAACAGCAGCAAGGAAGGGGGCAGACAGTGACGTGGAGGAACATCCAAAGATCTGCCTGATGAACTGGCAGAAATGTACAAAACAGATCCTGAAGAGAATTATGGTCAGCGCAAGACCCGAATCCAATGGATTCGACGCTATTGGACAAAACAATGGTTCAAATACCACTTCACAACCCAAGAGTATGCTGAGAAAAGTGCCATAAAAAGACCGTGGGGAGACATCTTATACAAGAATCTTGTACCCAGGACCAGAGATGAAGCTATTGCCTAAAGCTTCTATCCATGCATGGTCTATGGGCCACAGCCTGATGATGCACATCCGTCGTCACTACTCTGGTGTCGTGATGACAATCTGTTCAAGCGCAACTTCCAGTTTGCCCAAAACTCAGCGAAGCAGAACAAGAAGAAATTTGGGTTAGACTTCAACCCTGGTCCCTCAGCACCAAGGGCAGATGGCACACGAGAAGCAGAACCCAATGTCATCGGTCCGTATGCCAACCTTGAAGGCCTCATCACCTACATCTTGGTTCAAGGGACTGCAGTGAATGAGCCTGCAGCTGATACTGAGTCTGATGAAGCACCTGCAGTGCCTGTAGTACCAAAGCCAAAGTTGTCGAAGAAGTCAAAAGCTTCAAAGCCGGCCCCTTCACCAAAAATCTCAAGGGCGAAGCCATTGGCAACTGCACCTCCTGAAGACAGTGTGTAGTCTGAAGAAGTATCCCGCGTCTCCAAGCCCCAGAAGGCCAAGATGCCTCAGCCACACACCGGCAAAGAGCTCACAGCTGCTGCCATTCTGCGCAGTGAAACCATTGATC
This sequence comes from Triticum urartu, assembly GCF_003073215.2. Classification (NCBI taxonomy): domain Eukaryota; kingdom Viridiplantae; phylum Streptophyta; class Magnoliopsida; order Poales; family Poaceae; genus Triticum; species Triticum urartu. The sequence continues at coordinate 425,199,003 of NC_053024.1, read as the reverse complement.
TGTCAAGTGATGAAGATCTTGGAGATGATGCTCTTGAGCAACTCATCAAGAGCAAAGAAGAAGCAGAAATCTTCAACAATCTGCCTCTCTTTGATGTCACCATCATCCACAACTTCATTGACGAGTGGTTTGCCACACCAAACATCAGCTTTGAAGATCTACAGCTGCCCGTTGGCCTCAGCGTCGCCTTGCAAGGCGCTATTGCTTCAGAACTTGCTATTGCCCAGCACATTGTTGAACTGAAGCAGAAAATTGATCATGAAAAGGCTCAGTTCAAGAAGCATATGGCCAAGCTCAGCGTGCAAGAAGTGAAGAGCTTCAAGATCATGTTGCATGAGCTAAAGGAAAACTTTTTGAAGAAGCGTGCAGAAGCTCAGGGTTCACGTGAGAGGATGAAGACTCTGGCTGACAGATGTGTGCAAGCCTACAATGAGGCTGAGAAGCGCAAGGCACTTGGGCGTCCTGGCATCGACCCCAAGATGGCCGCAAAGAAAAAGAAGAAGACTGTTCCAGCTGAACCAGAGGCACCAAGGCAGGAAGCAGTTCCGCTTGTCTTCCCAACTGCAACGACTGGCTCGAAGCCAAAGAGCCGGTCAACCGCTTCAGAGCTCAAGAAGACGAGAACTGCAGAGGCTGAAGCCCGGAAGAGGAAACACTCTGAAGCCTCTCCTTCTGCCCCCACTCAGAAAAAGCGAAAGACCAAGAAAGCTCGGGCTGCTCCCACAGAGCCCTTGATAGTTGAACCCATTTCTATGGTTCACCCTGACGCAGAACGTCAACTGACGGTTCATGAGCCTGCTTCCACAGGGGCTCTTGAAGCTGAAGACATTCCAGCAGCGGATCCCATCGCTGCTGAAGACATTGGTCATCGTGACAATGTAGAAGATGATGCAGCCCTTCCTCAGTTAGAACACAGCGAACTCATCAGCGTTGGTCGTCCACTGACGCCAATTGCACAAGATGCTTCATGGGCGGATCGCCCTCAAGAGGAAGAAGACTATGAGGCCCAGCCCACTCCAACCCCACAGGCGTCATCTGCGTTCCGCAGGCTTCGCAAAAGTCCAAGTCCTCAAGTCTATGCTGGAGACATTCCGGCTACATCAGCCGCAGAAGAAGAAGTACCACAAGAGCCCACTCCTCTGCTCCACCAAGAAGCAGTTCTCCAGAAGAACGTGCTTGTGTCCGACCCTCCAGCTCGTCAAGTGGAGGATGGAAATCGTGAGGCTGCCACAACTAACATTGAAGCTAATGTGGAGCCCTCCCCACCAAAAGCTTCAGAAGACAGCGAAGCTAATGATCCTGACACTTCTGTTCCTGAGTCTGCTGTCGGTCCACAATTCAACTACCATGTTCAGCACAGGCCTCGGGTTCAGAAGCCAATCCCAAGAATGCCAAGGTTCCCAGGTCCTGCATCAGCACCTGGTTCCTTCAACATCAATAGCTTCAGGGCAGATAATACTTTCTTCAATAGCTCCAAGAACCCCTATTCAAAGGGAAGGATTTCATCAGATAGGTTCTGGAGCTATCCTCAGCGCAGCTACTACTCTTGCATACTGTACAACCAAGGTCGCATTTTCCCACACAAGCGCCTTGATGTTGAAGCTATTGCTGGTTTGCCCTGTCTAGAGGAAGCGTTGGATTGCTTCAAACAAGTGGGTCTGCTACAGTTTGTTACTGATGAAGAGCATTGGAACGAAGAGCTCCTGCTACAATTCTATGCCACACTGCACATCAAAGGATACAACAGAGATCCGAAGACTTGGGTCCTGGAGTGGATGACCGACAACGTTCATCATGAAGCCAATGCATTTGATATCATTGAGCTCACTGGCCTGCCCACTCCAGGCGAATTCTTCAAGCAAGGTTGTCGGCTACACAATGAAGCTATTGAGAGCATATTTCAGAGGCCTGAACCGAATATGAGTCAGATGCTCTCCATGATGAAGCCATTGCCCCACGATGCTCCTTATCCCACAGAGTTCTTCGTTGAAGACCTTGAGTACCTGCCTAGGACCATCTATCACATCATTCGGCGGACTCTCTAGCCCATTAAAGGACACTCTCCAAATGCCAAGATCGAGGGTGCAATGAAGACTCTGATATTTTGTATCCTTCATGGCAAATGCTTCAACGCATAGGATTTCTTCATACGCCAACTAGCTGCATCAGGCTCAGATCTGTTTGGTTTAAAGTTCTATGCTCCTTGGGTAATGAGGCTGATCAAACTTCACTCTGCCATCTCGTATCAGCCCTCAGCCCGCAACCATCGGATCTTCTTGCCTGATGTGGATACCTCTGCTGAAGCCATCTATCCTGAACCTGCCAAGCAACCTCTGAGTCTTCAGAATGCAGAACACCAGAGCTTCACTCAAAACGTTGAAGGTGTTGAAGCCATCTCCAGGGTGTATCCTTTGGCTGGCACTACACGTGCACCACACCCTGCTTCAACTGAAGCCACTGACAGTGCCACTGCTTCAAGACCCAAGAAGCGCACTCGTGTTCTCAACGACCGAGTGCTTCTTGTGGCCCTTCATCAAAAGCAGGATAGGCATCATGACTGGTTGAAGAGACAGATGAAAAGCCTCTTGGTGGATGTAAATCACATCCGAAATCTTGCCACCAAGAACGCTTTCGTTGCCCATGAAACCTGTCACCGCACATGGAAAGGGCTAACGATGATGCTTTCTGAAGCTGATCTTCAAGAGGATGGCTTCACTGAGAGATTCAAGTTTGACTCCACACCTCCTCGAAGAGCTGTGCTGCTGGGAACTCCATCCCTTGAAGACTCCGAGTTCTCTTCCTCTGCTGCCACAGTCACTGCCAGAATTATTGAGGAAGAAGACGATGCTACTTCACCACCACCTGCTTCAGCACCTCCAAGCTCTTCTGCACCGCCAAACAACATCAACAACCCTGCTGCTTCACCTACTCCTCGTGGGAACGAGTAGAGACTCTATGTCTTCAAACCTTTTTGGTCATTACTGCCAAAAGGGGGAGAAGCATATGAAATTGATAGTCTTCAGCGGGTTCATATGGGCGGGTGCCTTATATTTTACTTCGTGCTTACAACTCTCGTTTTTGCTACACTTGGTTCTTATGAGTTGTAACACTTAAACCAAATGGTCGTCTACTACTTATTTGCCACCTTGTTTTGCGAAGATAAATTCCGCATGTGCGACGATAAATTCCGCACTTAGCTCATTCTGCAGACGTCCATTTTCATTATGCATGTCATTATCTTCATATACTTTCACATGCATAGTGGATTGTCATCATAAGCTAAAGTGGATCTCCTCAAGTACAACCTGCAATGTGCATTTGCATTCCAAAAGCAAATTAACTTATATGCACATCTTCAGGGGGAGCCCTTGCAACTTATGAAGACAGTTCCTCATCTTTTACAATTTCACAGATTATATTCCCCGTTGAAAACTTCAACTAGTTTGTCATCAATCACCAAAAAGGGGGAGATTGTAAGTGCATCTAGTGCCACCCCTAGTTGGTTTTGGAGTATTGACGACAAACCTAGTTGCGGGACTAATGTGTTTGTGAGAATTGCGGGATAACCCAGGTAGAAGTCCCTCATTGATTCGGTTTTACTACCAGAGATGACCCCTAAAAATGTACGAAGACATTGAAGTCAATGGTGGTATATGAAGATATTCACATTGAAGACTATGACAAGAGAAGACACCGCATGAAGCCTATGGAACTCGAAGACTTAGATCTCTCGTAGTTCTCTTTCATTTGTGTTGAGTCATAGGAACCACCGTACTGCTAAGTGGGGACCAAGAGAACCAGTCAGAATGACTGAAGTGATGCCTAATTCAAAACCTATGTCTTCGAGCGAAGACTATGAGAGCAAATCTTGTCCAGAGTCGGACAAGTCAGCTTTGCTTGTAGCCCAAGTAAAGTTGCCATGTGAGTTTGAAATCTGACCGTTGGGACACGTGTCAGTTCC
>NC_053024.1:425158116-425194042 GCF_003073215.2 Triticum urartu | reverse complement strand
GAATTCTTTGAATCCCCATGATGCTAATGATATGCAAAGCCACAAGCTTGGGGATGATATCTTTGATGAAGATGATATTTTTTTTGCCCCCCAAGTTTTGATGAGCAAATTTATTATGATGAAAGCATCCCTCCTATCCATGATGATTATTGTGATGACACGTATGCTATAAATATTAATGATATCCATGAAACTTGTCATCATGATTTTAACTTCCAATTGGATTATGCCTCACATGATAGTTATTTTGTTGAGTTTGCTCCCACTACTATTCATGAGAAGAAATTTGCTTATGTGGAGAGTAATTCTATGCTTGTAGATCATGAAAAGAATGCTTTATGTGATGGTTATATTGTTGAATTCATTAATGATTGATGCGGAGCATCCCACGTTCATCCCCATGTACACTCCGACTACTCTCCAAGCCCCAAGAGGACATATGACGAGACCTCGAACATACGTCATTGGACACAAGGTGAACTCGCTCCTCTCCGAACTTTCACTTTCTACATGTGAGACATGGCTACTACCTCCAACGTGTGTGCTATTGATAACCCACAAGTATAGGGGAGCGCAACAGTTTTCGAGGGTAGAGTATTCAACCCAAATTTATTGATTCGACACAAGGGGAGCCAAAGAATATTCTCAAGTATTAGCAGCTGAGTTGTTAATTCAACCACACCTGGAAACTTAATATCTGCAGCAAAGTATTTAGTAGCAAAGTAATATGATAGTAGTGGTAAAGATAGCAAAAGTAACGGTAGCAAAAGTAATGTTTTTGGTATTTTGTAGTGATTGTAACAATAGCAACGGAAAAGTAAATAAGCGAAGAACAATATATGGAAAGATCGTAGGCAATGGATGAGTGATAGAGAATTATGCCGGATGCTGTTCATCATGTAATAGTCATAACCTAGGGTGACACAGAACTAGCTCTAATTCATCAATGTAATGTAGGCATGTATTCCAAATATAGTCATACATGCTTATGGAAAAGAACTTGCATAACATCTTTTGTCCTACCCTCCCGTGGCAGCGGGGTCCTAGCAGAAACTAAGGGATATTAAGGCCTCCTTTTAATAGAGTACCGGACCAAAGCATTAACACATAGTAAATACATGAACTCCTCAAACTACGGTCATCACCGGAAGTGGTCCCGATTATTGTCACTTCGGGGTTGCCGGATCATATAACACATAGTAGGTGACTATAGACTTGCAAGATAGGATCAAGAACTCTCATATATTCATGAAAACATAATAGGTTCAGATCTGAAATCATGGCACTCGGGCCCTAGTGACAAGCATTAAGCATATCAAAGTCATAGCAACATCAATCTCAGAACATAGTGGATACTAGGGATCAAACCCTACCAAAACTAACTCGATTACATGATAAATCTCATCCAACCCATCACCATCCAGCAAGCCTACGATGGAATTACTCACACACGGCGGTGAGCATCATGAAATTGGTGATGGAGGATGGTTGACGATGACGATGGCGACGGATTCCCCTCTCCGGAGCCCTGAACGGACTCCAGATCAGCCCTCCCGAGAGAGTTTAGGGCTTGGCGGCGGCTCCGTATCGTAAAACGTGATGAATCTTTCTCCTTGATTTTTTTCTCTCTGAACACGAATATATAGAGTTGGAGTAGAGGTCAGAGGAGCTCCAAGGGGCCCACGAGGTAGGGGGCGCGCCCCCCACCCTCGTGGCTAGGGTGTGGGCCCCTGGCCTTGATCTTTTGCCAGTATTTTTTATTATTTCCAAAAATATGTTCTGTGGAGTTTCAGGTCATTCCGAGAACTTTTGGTTCTGCACATAAATAACACCATGGCAATTCTGTTGAAACCAGCGTCAGTCCGGGTTAGTTCCATTCAAATCATGCAAGTTAGAGTCCAAAACAAGGGCAAAAGTGTTTGGAAAAGTAGATATGATGGAGACATATCAACTCCCCCAAGCTTAAACATTTGCTTGTCCTCAAGCAATTCAGTTGACAAACTGAAAGTGATAAAGAAAAACTTTCACAAACTCTGTTTGCTCTTGTTGTTGTAAATATGTAAAGCCAGCATTCAAGTTTTCAGCAAAGATTATGAACTGACCATATTCACAATAACTCTTAGGTATCATGTTTACTCATATCAATGGCATAATTAACTAGCGAACAATAATAATAAATCTCGGATGACAACACTTTCTCAAAACAATCATAATATGATATAACAAGATGGTATCTCGCTAGCCCTTTCTAAGACCGCAAAACATAAATGCAGAGCACCTTTAAAGATCAAGGACTGACTAGACATTGTAATTCATGGTAAAAGAGATCCAGTCAACTCATACTCAATGTAAACTAACAGTAATGAATGCAAATGACAGTGGTGCTCTCCAACTAGTGCTTTATAATAAGAGGATGATGACTCAACATGAAAGTAAATTGATAGGCCCTTCGCAGAGGGAAGCAGGGATTTGTAGAGGTTCTAGAGCTCGGTTTTGAAATAGAGATGAATAATATTTTGAGCGGTATACTTTCATTGTCCACATAACAACCAAGAGATGGCGATATCTTCCATGCTACACACATTATAGGCGGTTCCCAAACAGAATGGTAAAGTTTATACTCCCCCTCCACCAACAAGCAGCAATCCATGGCTTGCTCGAAACAACGAGTGCCTCCAACTAACAAGAGTCCCAGGGGGAGTTTTGTTTGCAATTATTTTGATTTGATTTGCATAAAGCATGGGACCGGGCATTCCGGTGACCAGCCATTTTCTCGTGAGTGAGGAGCGGAGTCCACTCCTCTTGAGAATAAGCCGCCTAACATGGAAGATACAGACAGCCCTAGTTGATACATGAGCTATTCGAGCATACAAAACAAGATATTTCTTTGAAGGTTTAGAGTTTGGCACATACAAATTTACTTGGAACGGAAGGTAGATACTGTATATAGGTAGGTATGGTGGACTCATATGGAATAACTTTGGGGATTATGGAATTGGATGCACAAGGAGTATTCCCGCTTAGTATAGGTGAAGGCTAGAAAAAGACTGGGAAGCGACCAGCTAGAGAGCGACAACAGTCATGAACATGAATTAAAATTAATCAACACCGAATGCAAGCATGAGTAGGATATAATGCACCATGAACATAAATATCGTAGAGGCTATGTTGATTTTGTTTCAACTACATGCGTGAACATGTGCCAAGTCAAGCCACTCGAATCGTTCAAAAGAGGATACCACCCTATCATACCACATCACAACCATTTTAATAGCATGTTGGCACACAAGGTAAACCATTATAAGCTCCTAGCTAATTAAGCATGGCATAAGAAACTATGATCTCTAATTGTCATTGCAAACATGCTTATTCATAATAGGCTGAATTAGGAACGATGAACTAATCATATTTAGAAAAACAAGAGAGGTCGAGTTCATACCAGCTTCTCCCATCTCAATCAGTCCATCATATATCGTCATGATTGCCTTTCACTTGCACGACCAAATGATGTGAATAATAATAATAGGGCGCGTGCATTGGACTAAGCAGGAATCTGCAAGCATTCAATAAACAGGAGAAGACAAGGCAATATGGGCTCTTTTGTCAAATCAACAATAATGCATATAAGAGCCACTTCAACAATTTAAGCATGATCTTCTCCTATCGACCCCCCAAAGAAAAGAAAAGAAATAAAACTATTTACATGGGAAAGCTCCCAACAAGCAAAAATAAGAACAGGAAATCTTTTTGGGTTTTCTTTTTAATTACTACTACAAGCATAGAAATTAAAACTAGCTAAAAGCTACAACTATTTTTTTTGTTTTTCTTAAGGTTTATTAAACACACAAGAAGAAAGCATAAAAAGGAAATAAACAAGCATGGATATTACAATGAAAAAGTATGAGCACCGACATCTAGCAATGAGTGTGTGAACATGAATGTAATGTCGATGAGAAATATGTACTCCCCCAAGCTTAGGCTTTTGGCCTAAGTTGGTCTAATGCCACGGATGGCCTAGCGGATATCCAAAGTTGTAGTTGGGGTCGTACTGAGATGCAGCTGGCATTGCATCGTGGGCTACAGCTTGGAGGCGAGCTATCTCAGCTCTCCTCTTATACTCTTCCGCCTCCTCTCTGGTTATAAAATATCTCCCTTTTGCCCGAAAGTCAAAGAAAGTAGAAGCAGGGAGAGCGACGTGATAGGTGCATCGTCTATCAAAGATTAGTCGGTACTGGAGGAACTGATCGTTCCTCTCAACAAACTGATGACGAACCATAGCATCATAATCCAAATAAGCAGGAGGCAACTCAATATCATCCTCACGTATGGTTATACCAAGAAAATTAGCTATGCGGGTTGCATAAATTCCACCGAAGAAATCTCCATTAAATCTATAAAGATGCAACCTACGTGCAACAATGGCTCCCAAATTATAAGATTTATCTCCTAACACAGCGCTCCTAAGAATACTGAGGTTAGGGACACACATGTGACATGCTTCATCTTTACCGTTAATGCATCTATCTATGAAGAGAGCAAAATAATGTATAGCAGGAAAGTGAATGTTCCCTATGGTAGCTTGTGCTATATCTCTAGATTCCCCCATAGTTATACTACCAAGAAAATCTCTAAATTCAGATTTGCGAGGTTCACTAGCACTACCCCATTATGGAAGTTTTCAAGTAGTGGTAAAGTCCTCTAAGTCCATAGTGTAAGAATTTTCATAAAGATCAAACAGGACAATTTGAGAATTACGTGAAGATGAAAATTCAAACCTCCTCACAAAGGAACTAGTGATATAGTGGTACTGACGGCATTTTTCTTCCTCGAAGCTCACAAGATCAGCGTTATGCAAATATGCGTTAAATTCTTCCTTAATTACTGCTCGATCCATGAAGTCCTCTAAAGGCCATTCACAAGGCCGCACTGGAGCGTCCCTTGGTGGCTCATCATCAGCATCACACATTGCAAGCCTGGGTCCTTGTTTCCTTGAAGAACCACCTTGGTCCATTTTCCTAAACATATTTCTTCCTCTAAAAAATTTCTGAAATTTTTAGTAACTTCAAATAAAAGTGAACCAAACTCAACAAAATTGATAGCAACTACTCCTACAAGTGCCTAGAGCCTATACCATGCATCAAAACTACTTGGAACCACATAAATTTGACATGCAAGCTCAAGAACAGGGTCACCTAGGCAGCACAAATTTGCAATGAGTAAAGCACTAGAACAAAAACTAATTGGACCAATGGAGGAGTCACATAAAAAGGAACAATCCCCCAAAGCAGTTTTGTGAGAGGTGCTTTGAGCAAGGAGATCAAAAATCATAGCAAAATGAGCTAGAACTCGTGCTTGAGCTAGATAATGGTGTTTGTGGGAGGAAGAAGGAGTGTGTGGGTGCAGGAATAAGTGGAGGGGGCCACTGTGGGCCCACGAGGTAGGGGCGCGCCCGGGGGGTGGGCGCGCCGTGGACCCTCGTGGCCAGGTGCTTGCTCCCCTGCTGTGTTCTCAGTGCCAGATATTCTCAAATATTCTAGAAAAAATCATATTTAAATTTCAGGGCATTTGGAGAACTTTTATTTTTCAGGGTATTTTTATATTGCACGGATAATTCAGATAACAAACAGAAAATATTATTTTTATTTTATTTAATATAAATAACAGAAAGTAAAAAGAGGGTACAGAGAGTTGTGTTTTCGAAATTCATCCATCTCATGATCATCAAAAGGAATCCATTAACAAGGTTGATCAAGTCTTGCTAACAAACTCATTCCGAATAACATGGAACCGAAGAATTTTCGAATAACACTAGGTTACCTCAAGGGGGATATGCACATCCCCAATAATAAGAATATCATATTTCTTCTTGACAGTAGGAAGAGGAAATTCAAAACCTCCAAAAATAATCGATGGAATTTTTCCAATAGAATTGATACTGTGGACTTGAGGTTGTTTCCTCGGAAAGTGTACCGTATGATCATTACCATTAACATGAAAAGTGACATTGCCTTTGGTGCATTCAATAACAACCCCTGCAGTATTCAAAAAAGGTCTTCCAAGAATAATAGACTGTAACGCCCGGATAATCATGCTATAGTAATCCCACATTAACGATGCCACGTCACCTCTGTTACTGTTGCTACTCATGTGTTAGTTGAAAACGTTTCTAATTCAAATTTGAAATTAAGTCAAACGATAAAAGTTTCCAAACCTCAAAGCTAAAATGTTCGGAGTGTGCTAAGTATTGCCTAGGTATTTAAGAGGAAGGTACCACAATTTTTCAGGATGCCTAAATATTTTAAAGAGAATTAAAACGGATAGGAAAATAAATACAAAAAAAGAAAATACAAAAAACAGAAAAACAAAACTAACAAAAAGAAAAAGAAAAACAACCCCCCCAATGGGCCTCGGCCCAGCTGGCCACTGGACAAGCCAGGCCGGCCCAGCCGGTGCCTCATAACCCCCCCTCCCCCCGTGACCTAGCCACCGACACCCCCACTCGCTCCCCCCCCCCCACTTCCCCTTGATTGGATCTGGATCGGGAGGAGGCGGATCCCCTCGCCCCTCCACCCCCGACGCCGGCGCCCGGAGCTTCCTTGCTGGACCACCTCAACGGCCTGCTTCCTCTCCATCACGCCGTCTCCAACCTCTTCCCCGAACACCGCTGCCCGAACCCCTACCGGCCTCATGAGAACGCGCCCGATCCTCCTCTCTTCCTCCCCTGCGCATGCTCTCGAACCCGTGCCGTGCATCGCACCCCCCCTTGCGCGGTGAGCGCCTCGTGCCCCCTTGCTGTCGTCCTACCGCACGTCCTCCCACGCGGGGTCGCGCCCGCTGCCGCTCGCGGCTCCGGCCGGCCCGTGCTGGCCTCACCCTGCCTCGTCTGTGAGCGCGCCCGCTGTGGCCGCAGCCGGCCATCGCCGACCCCGCGCTGCACCGCCATGGCCTCGCGCGCCCCGGCCTTCCTCCCTCATCGTGGCCCGCGCCTTGCTTCATCACGCCCTGCCCCCCTTCCCTGCCGCTCTACTGCTGCCAATGCTCACTACCTCGCCGAGACCGCGCCGATGCCCTGGCCAATCCCCCGCTCGCTGCTCCTCCCGCGGCTACGGCTCCGCCGCCCCGCGCGCCCACTACGGCCTTGGCGTCCTCCATCCGGCGCTCGCGCTCGTTGTCGATCGCGGCCCCTGCACCGGCCCTTGCCTCGCTCCACCTCGCCGGGCCTCGCCCTCTCTGGTTTGCGCGCGCCGCCCTGCTCGGTGCGGCGGCTGGACCGGGTGGGTGCCAGTCGGGCTGGTGCCAGGCGCCCAGCACCCACCGCCCGTTGCGCCCTTCCCGTAACCCCGCGCGCCCGCTAAGGCCCCTATGGGCCACTAACCAATGGGCCTTGCCCCCTTGTGTCAATGACAGATGGGGCCCACGCCCAGAACGTTTAAAAAAGGAATAATAAATATATATATATATATAATTAATTAATAATTAAAATAATTAATTAATTAAGTTAATTAATCATGTTTAATTAATCTAATTAACTAGTTAGTTTAATTAAACCCTAATTAGATTAAACAGTCTATGACGAACGGGACCCACACGTCAGTTGACCAGTCAACTCCTCTGTTGACTGCTAACGTCATGCTGACGTCAGTGTGCACTGTTCTGGATAATGTTGATTAAATTAATTAAATAAATCCTAATAATGATTTAAATCTTTTAAAATTAATATAAAATAAGCCGTAGCTCGGATGAAAAAACTTTGTACATGAAAGTTGCTCAGAACGACGAGACGAATCAGGATACGCAGCCTGTTTGTCCGCCACGCATCCCTAGCATAGCGAAGACGCAACTTTCCCCTTCGGTTCATCTGTCCAAAAACGCAAAACACCGGGGATATTTTCCCGGATGTTTCCCCCCTTCATCGGTATCACCTCATACCGCGTTAGGGCACCCCTAGCACCGCTACTTGTCTTCTCATGCATCATTATGCTTCTGTTTGCATTATATTCATTGTTTCTTCCCCCTCTTCTGTTCGATAGACTACGAGACCGACGCCGCTGCTACCTAGTACGACTACGGTGTTGACGACCCCTCTCTCTTGCCAGAGCAACCAGGCAAGCCCCCCCCCCTTGATCACCAGATATCACCTACTCTTCTCTATACTGCTTGCATTAGAGTAGTGTAGCATGTTACTGCTTTCCGTTAATCCTATTCTGATGCATAGCCTGTCATTGTTGCTACAGCTGATGATACCTTACCTGCAATCCTAAATGCTTAGTATAGGATGCTAGGTTATCATTAGTGGCCCTACATTCTTGTCCGTCTGCCATGCTATACTATCGGGCCGCGATCACTCGGGAGGTGATCACGGGTATATATTATATACTTTATATATGATACTTGTGGTGACTAAAGTCAGGTCGGCTCGTTGAGTACCCGCAAGTGATTCTAGTGTTGGGGGCTGAAGGGGCAGGTGGTTCCACCCAGGTAGTGGTGGGCCTAGGTTCCCAACGGCCCTCGACTGTTGCTTTGTGGTAGAGCGACGGGGCAGGTTGAGACCACCTCGGAGAGAGGTGGGCCTGGCCCTGGTCGGCGTCCGCGGTTATGTCAAAATAACACGCTTAATGAGATCTTGGTATTTGATCTGAGTCTGGCCATTGGACTATACGCACTAACCAACTACGCGGGAATAGTTATGGGCACTCGACGTCATGGTATCAGCCGAAGCCTTCGCGATGTTAGCGACTGAGCGGCGCGCGTAGGATTGGACCGTAAGCCTGCTCTTGTATTAAGGGGGCTAGGTCTGCTTCCGGCCGCCCTTGCAACATGCAGGTGTGCAATGGGCGATGGGCCCAGACCCCTGTGCCATACGATTTAGACCGGCGTGCTGACCTCTCTGTTGTGCCTAGGTGGGGCTGCGACGTGTTGATCTTCCGAGGCCGGGCATGACCCAGAAAAGTGTGTCCGGACAAAGGGGATCGAGCGTGTTGGGAAATGTGGTGCACCCCTGCAGGGAAGTTAATCTATTCGAATAGCCGTGATCTTCGGTAACAGGACAACTTGGAGTTGTACCTTGACCTTATGACAACTAGAACCGGATACTTAATAAAACACATCCTTCCAAGTGCCAGATACAACTGGTGGTCTCTCTCTCACAGGGCGACGAGGGGAGGATCACCGGGTAGGATTATGCTATGCGATGATACTTGGTGAACTTACCATCTACTCTCTTCTTCTGCTACAAGATGGAGGTTACCAGAAGCGTAGTCTTCGAAAGGACTAGCTATCCCCCTCTTATTCCGGCATTCTGCAGTTCAGTCCACATATGATACCCCTTTTCCATTTGATACCAATGCATACATATGTAGTGTAGCTCCTTGATTGCGAGTACTTTGGATGAGTACTCACGGTTGCTTTGCTCCCTCTTTTCCCCTTTCTATACTCGATTGCTGCGACCAGACGACACCGTCAACGACGACTCCTACTACACTGGAGGTGCCTACTACTACGTACAGGCCGCTGACGATGGCCAGGAGTAGTTTAGGAGGATCCCAGGCAGGAGGCCTGCGCCTCTTTCAATCTATATCCTAGTTTGTGCTAGCCTTCCTAAGGAAAACATGTTTAACTTATGTCTGTACTCAGATATTGTTGCTCCCGCTGACTCGTCTATGATCGAGCTCATGTATTCGAGTCCTCGAGGCCCCTGGCTTGTAATATGATGCTTGTATGACTTATTTTTTTGTAGAGTTGTGTTGTGATATCTTCACGTGAGTCCCTGATCTTGATCGTACATGTTTGCATGTATGATTAGTGTACGATTGAATCGGGGGCTTCACAAGTTGGTATCAGAGCCGACTGCCCGTAGGATTCCCCCTTCCACACTCCTTGGCCGGAGTCGAGTCTAGACATTACAAAACTTTTTACTAACATGGTTGTGTGCCTTACGGGCCCACGTCACCATTTGGGTGGTATTAGGATCTTTTACTCCTCGATCCTTACTCCGGGACTCTGAACTCTCTTCTACTCGGGTTAAATGATTTTACTAACTTTAACATTAGGATCCCGTGACCACGTTAACCCCAAAGTTGGATAAGCCCTAGTTATTCCTTAGAGTAGTATATTAAACATTATCCACAGTGTCATTTGACTCCTTTGAAACACCTTTGTTTTCAGATGGAGCCCACGAGACAGGTCATGCGCCACACGACGGCCATTGGTGCCTCAGGATCACCTGCTGTGTTGGTTGAGATGATGACCTATCTGGGTTATCGCTGGCACCCTGAGTACACCGTTTACGAGGAGTACCAGGACTTCAACCAGGAGCAGTACCGTGCCATCGTCCACCTCTACTCTCGGGAGTATAACTCCACTACCGTGCTGCACACTGCTCATGGTGTTGGAGTGACTATCGACATGGTGGTCCATGATGCTGCTTATGCTGCTCTGACACGTCTTCGTGGAGAATATCGGGAGTTGGACACCTCCCCTTTCAGGCACATTGCTATCGCATCCGATGTTGGTGCAGAGGGATACTACACTGCTGCCTACTCCACTGTCACCCGAGAGCCCTTCCACCATCAGAACCTGGTTCTGCATGCTGATGGCTGGATAGAGCTAACCGAGCTCTTCGCCACGAGTTGTACACCACCCGTCAGCACCTGTACTGCGCTCTGACGCTGTTGGACCCCTCTGTCCGATCTGGTGATCTGTCGTGTTCTGTGATCTACCCTGCCAGGACCGTGATGCCCCAGGGCGTCGGCTGGCCAGATGTGGGAGGCTACTCTCCCGCACTTGGTTCTCTTCTGCCACCTGCGCGTCGGGTTCCGCTCCAGAGTATCCGCGGACCCCAGGCTACTCACGTGGAGGACTTCCCCTCGCGTCACTACAAGTGGTAAGGATACACCTACCTCCATAGTTCCTCCTAGGACTAATGTAGGCTTGCTTTCTAGTGTTAGTTGCATTCATCGCGAGCCTGCGTGGTGCCTATGATGTTCTTAGTCTGTGTACTGAACTCTGTGTACCGAACTCTATACATGAACCCCTTTTGTAAGATATGCCAACTACTATGTGGTATCTATCGTGTTCCTTTCATTATGCATGTTTCATCATGAATGATTCTTGTCCTTGCAAATTTCTCAATGCTGAACTACCCCTGTTATATATTAGCAGGATGGTTAGAACAGGCGGTCGTGGTCATGGTGGCCATGCCCCACCACCGCCTGAGTACATGGCTGGTATGATCCAACAGCTCGAGATGAATCGCCAGTTCATTGAGAATATGATGGCTCAGTTTCCTCGCCCCAATATGAACCAACAGCCAGCCCAAGTGACTCTGCAGGATTTCATGCACCTCAACCCAATTGTGTACCGCAGCTCAACTCAGCCCCTGGATGCTGATGACTGGCTCCATGACATCACCTATGAGATGGAGTCTGCTGATGTAGCCCCTGCCAGCTATGTCACCTTTGCTTCCTTCTTCCTTAAAGGACCCGTTGCTCAATGGTGGGACAGCCACAAGCGTACTCTGCCAGTTGGAACAATCATCACCTGGCCAGACTTCCAAGCTGCTTTCCATGCCCGCTTCATTCCTCAGGGAGTCATGGACCAGAGGAAGCACGAGTTCCACAACCTCACTCAGGGCAACAAAACTGTTGAAGCTTATCAGCGGGAGTTTCTGGATTTGTCCCGCTATGCTGAAGAAGACATTGTAACTGATGCACGCAGACAGGAGAAGTTCCGTGATGGCCTTCAAGCTGACATCAAGCTCGCACTTCTAGTGCATGACTTTGCTAATTTCGCCACCTTGGTGAACAAGGCCATCAATGTCGAAACTGGTCTACAGGAACACCAGAGCTCTCACAGGCGCAACCGTGACACAGGCTCATCTTCGGGCCCGTCCTCGCAGAAGCGAAGGATATGTATTCCCAACAGCATGTACCAGCCTACCGCACTTGCTCCAAGGAGGTCCTATGCTGCACCGCGTCTGCCTCCCCCACCAACTAGGCAGCCGAGACTTCCAGCTCCACCACCCCGAGCTCCTGTTCCCACTCCCAATAATGGTCTCTGCTACAAGTGTGGTCAGCCAGGTCACCGTGCCAGAGACTGCAATCAGAATCAGAATCAACTGGCCCTTCTCGTAGCTGGCCGTGGAAGCAACCAGCCTCGCAACAACAATGCCAGGTCTTATGGTCGTGTTCATGCCAACCACGTTGATCTCAATGAAGATCAAGACCAGCCTGCTACTATGATGGGTACACTCCTCGTAAATTCAGTACCAGCATCCGTTTTATTTGATACAGGTGCATCACATTCATTCATGTCACAGGATTTTGCATTCATGCATGGCATAAAAAGCGAAGACATGAACGCTTCGCTATTAGTACACACCCCCGCGGGCCAATGCCGGACCTCCATGATTTGCAACGACGTCCTTGTTGAAATCGAAGGACGGGAATTCCTTGTCTCTCCCATCATATTGAAGTCCTGTAGCATCGACCTCATTCTGGGAATGGATTGGTTGAAAGCGCATACTGCTTCTATAGTTTGCGCCACTAAGACCGTCCATCTGCTACACCCTTCTAATGAAATAATTGCTTACCAAGCCCATCTAGTTCAGAATGCCGAGGCAAAGCTTTATGCCTTGAATGCATTGAACGCTGCACCACTCGAGGGCATTGAAAACATTCCCATCGTTCATGAATTCCAAGACGTCTTTCCGGAAGAACTTCCAGGGATTCCCCCTGCTAGAGCTGTCGAATTCATCATCGACTTGAAATCAGGCACCACTCCTATAGCCAAACGACCCTACAAGATGCCGCCACATGAACTCATTGAGCTTAAGGAGGAAATTGACAAATCTCTTAGCAAAGGTTTGATTCGCCCTAGTTTCTCTCCTTGGGGAGCACCTTCTCTCTTGGTTAAGAAGAAGGATGGGACGAACCGATTAGTCCAAGACTACCGTCCTATAAACCAAGCTACCATTCAGAATAAATACCATCTTCCTCGGATCAATGATCTTTATGATCAACTGGCTGGTTCATCAATGTTCTCCAAACTCGACTTAAGGTTGGGTTACCACCAGATCCGTGTTCGTGAAGAGGATATCCCAAAGACCGCCTTCGTGACTCGATATGGATCATACGAGTACACCGTCATGTCATTCGGCTTAACGAATGCTCCAGCCACCTTCTCTCGTCTGATGAACTATATATTCATGGATTACCTCGACAAATTCATCGTGGTTTATTTGGATGATACCCTGGTATTTTACAAGAACAAAGGACATGTTGAACATCTTCGTCTTGTGCTGGAAAAGCTTCAAGAGCGCCAACTCTATGCTAAGTATTCCAAGTGTGAATTCTGGCTCCCCGAAGTAACCTATCTTGGGCATGTCATCTCCAAGGATGGTATTGCCGTCAACCCTGAACAAGTTCAGGCTATTCTCGATTGGACTCCTCCGAAGAATGTCAAGAAAGTCTGAAGTTTTCTCGGGCTCACCAGCTATTGCCGTCGATTCGTCGAGAACTTCTCCAAGTTCGCTAGGCCTCTGACTAACCTATTGCATAAGGGCGTCAAGTTCCAATGGAAAGACAAGTGTCAGGAAAGTTTCCAGGCACTCAAAGACAAGTTGACTTCTGCCCCAGTGCTTGCTCCACCTGATACTAAGAAGGACTTCGTCATTTACTGCGACGCTTCCCGTCAAGGATTAGGCTGTGTCCTAATGCAAGAGCGCAGAGTGATTGCTTATGCCTTGCGTCAACGGCGCCCTCACGAAGAAAACTACCCAGTTCACGACCTCGAGCTTGCTGTTGTCATTCATGCACTAAAGCAGTGGCAACATTACCTTCTCGGTAATCGTTGCGAGATCTTCACCGACCACCAAAGTCTGAAGTATATGTTTACTCAGCCAGACCCGAACCTCCGTCAGCAGAGATGGATGGAGACTGTTGCAGACTTTGACGTGGGTATATCCTATACCCCAGGAAAGGCTAATGTGATGGCTGACGCCTTGAGTCGCAAGTCTTACTGTAACCACCTCCAGGTTCAACCATCGCTTGTTGAAGAATTCAGAAAGCTGAACCTCCATATAGTTCCTCCGGGTGCACTCACTTCCCCTCCCCCTGAGTGCCGCAAGATGAACCTCCACGTAATTACCCAGGGTTCTCTCAATACCCTAGTTGCTAAACCTGATCTCGTGGACAGCATCAAAACGCTACAAAATTATGACTCTCAAGTCCACAAGATTAAGCGCTACCTCGCTGAAGGAAAGCCCTCATTCTTCACTATCGCCGATGATGGCGCCTTGTACTTCAAATGCCGCCTAGTGGTGCCATGTTCAGAGGAAAACCATGATATGACACAAGAGGTTATGAAAGAAGCTCATGATACACCTCTATCTATCCATCCTGGTAGTAAAAGATGTATCAGGATATTCGTCAGAGATTCTGGTGGTCTAATATGAAGCAGGACATTGCTCGTTATGTTGTTGAGTGTGACGTTTGCCCTCGTATCAAAGCTGAACATCAAAGGCCTGCTGGAACTCTACAACCTATCTCTATTCCTGAATGGAAATGGGACCATGTTGAAATGGACTTCGTCACTGGATTTCCCAAATCGCGGAAAGGTAATGATGCTATTCTTGTCATCATTGGTCGGCTTTCTAAAGTTGCACATTTTCTGGCGGTCAAAGAAACAATCACTGCTAGTCAGCTTGCGACTCTATACATGTCCAGAATTGTTTCACTTCATGGTATCCCACTGGTTATCAGTTCGGACCATGGTAGCTTATTCACTTCAAGATTTTGGGCAAGTTTCCAAGAAGCTATGGGAACTCATCTGTCATTCAGTACTGCGTTTCATCCTTAGTCACAAGGTCAAGTTGAACATGTCAACCAAGTTCTCGAAGACATGCTTCGAGCTTGTGTAATTTTCTTCAGCAAGAAATGGGAGGAATCTCTTCCATATACCGAGTTCTCTTATAATAATAGCTATCAAGCTAGTCTGAAGATGTCCCCCTTCGAAGTATTATATGGACGAAAGTGTCGGACCCCTCTGAACTGGTCATAAACTGGGGAACGTCCACTCTTTGGTCCAGGTATTATCCAACAGGCCAAAGAACAAGTCCGCATTATTCGTGAGAATCTCAAGACTTCTCAGTCACGTCAGAAAAGTCAGTATGACCGTCATCACAAAGACATGGTCTATCAACCTGACGAAAAGGCTTATCTTCGAGTTACACCAATGAAGGGTGCTCACCACTTCGAGATCAAGGGCAAGCTAGCTCCTCGCTATATCGGCCCATTCACTATTCTCGAAAGGCGTGGAAAAGTGGCATATCAATTCGAGCTTCCGCCAAACCTTTCTCAGGTTCACGATGTGTTCCACGTGTCACAGCTCTGCCGTTGCTTCAAGGACCCAATCCGAGCAGTGGATCATGATGTGCTCGAATTGCAATAGGAGCTCTCCTATAAAGAGCATCAGGTCTGCATTCTCGACCAAGCTGAACACCGCACACGTCATAAAGCAATCAAGTTCCTCAAGGTCCAGTGGTCGCATCACTCTAAAGATGAATCCACTTGGGAACGCGAGGACAGCCTGCGTGATGAATACCCCGCACTGTTTCCTTCTACCTCCTAAATCTCGGGACGAGATTTCTTGTAGTGGAGGAGTTTTGTAACGCCCGGATAATCATGCTACAGTAATCCCACGTTAACGATGCCACGTCACCTCGGTTACTATTGCTACTCACGTGTTAGTTGAAAACGTTTCTAATTCAAATTTTAAATTAAGTCAAACGATAAAAGTTTCCAAACCTCAAAGCTAAAATGTTCGGAGTGTGCTAAGTAATGCCTAGGTATTTAAGAGGAAGGTACCACACTTTTTCAGGATGCCTAAATATTTTAAAGAGAATTAAAATGGATAGGAAAATAAATAAAAGAAAAGAAAATGCAAAAAAGGAAAAACAAAACTAACAAAAATAAAAAGAAAAACAAACCCCACCCCCCCCCACTGGGCCTCGGCCCAGCTGGCCTCTGGACAAGCCAGGCCGGCCCAGCCGGCGCCCCATAACCCCCACTCCCCCCGTGACCTAGCCACCGATACCCCCACTCGCTCCCCCCCCCTACTTCCCCTTGATTGGATCTGGATCGGGAGGAGGCGGATCCCCTCGCCCCTCCACCCCCGACGCCGACGCCAGCGCCCGGAGCTTCCTCGCCGGACCACCTCAACGGCCTGCTTCCTCTCCGTCACGCCGTCTCCGACGTCTTCCCCGAACACCGCTGCCCGAACCCCTACCGGCCCCATGAGCACGTGCCCGATCCTCCTCTCTTCCTCCCTCGTGCATGCGCTCGAACCCGTGCCGCGCATCGCACCCCCCCCCCCGCGCGGTGAGCGTCTCGTGCCCCCTGCTGTTGACCTACCACGCGCCCGCCCACGCGGGGCCGCGCCCTCTGCCGCTCACGGCTCCGGCTGGCCCGTGCTGGCCTCAACCCGCCTCGTTTGCGAGCGCGCCCGCTGTGGCCGCAGCCGGCCATCGCCGACCCCGCGCTGCACCGCCATGGCCTCGTGCGCCCCGGCTTTCCTCCCTCGTCGCGGCCCGTGCCTCGCCTCGTCATGCCCTGCCCCCCTTCCCTGCCGCTCTGCTGCTGCCACTTCTCACTACCTCGCCAAGACCGCGCCGATAACCTAGCCAATCCCCCGCTCGCTGCTCCTCCCGCGGTTACGGCTCTGCCGCCCCGGCGCGCCCACTACGGCCTCGGCGTCCTCCGTCCGGCGCTCGCGCTCGCCGTAGACCGCGGCCCTTGCACCGGCCCTTGCCTCGCTCCACCTCGCCGGGGCTCACCCTCTCTGGTCTGCGCGCGCCGCCCCGCTCGGTGCGGCGGCTGGACTGGGCGAGTGCCAGTCGGGCTGGCGCCCGGCACCCAGCACCCGCCGACCGTTGCGCCCGCGCCCGTAACCCCGCGCGCCCGCTAAGGCCCCTATGGCCCACTGACCAGTGGGCCTTGCCCCCCTTGTGTCAATGACAAATGGGGCCCACGCCCCAGAACGTTTAGAAAAAGGAATAAAAATTAAATATATAAATAAGTAAATAATAATTAAATTAATTAATTAAGTTAATTAATCATGTTTAATTAATCTAATTAACTAGTTAGTTTAATTAAAACATAATTAGATTAAACAGTCAATGACGAACGGGACCCACACGTCAGTTGACCAGTCAACTCCTCTGTTGACTGCTGACGTCATGCTGATGTCAGCGTGCACTGTTCTGGATAATGTTGATTAAATTAATTAAATAAATCCTAAAAATGATTTAGATCTTTTAAAGTTAATATAAAATAAACCATAGCTCGGATGGAAAAACTTTGTACATGAAAGTTGCTCAGAACGATGAGACGAATCCGGATACGCAGCCCGTTCGTCCGCCACGCATCCCTAGCATAGTGAACACGCAACTTTCCTCCTCCGGTTCTTTTGTCCGAAAACGCGGAACATCGGAGATATTTTCCCGGATGTTTTCCGCCTTCACCAGTATCACCTCATACCACATTAGGGCACCCCTAGCACCGCTACTTGTCTTGTCATGCATCATTATGCTTCTGTTTGCATTTTATTCATTGTTTCTTTCCCCTCTTCTCTCTGATAGACTACGAGACCGACGCCGCCGCTGCCAAGTACGACTACGGTGTTGATGACCCCTCTCTCTTGCCAGAGCAACCAGGCAAGCCCCCCCCCCCTTGATTACCAAATATCGCCTACTCTTCTCTATACTTCTTGCATTAGAGTAGTGTAGCATGTTAGTGCTTTCCGTTAATCCTATTCTGATGCATAGCCTGTCATTGTTGCTACAGCTGTTGATACCTTACCTGCAATCCTAAATGCTTAGTATAGGATGCTAGTTTATCATCAGTGGCCCTACATTCTTGTCTGTCTGCCATACTATACTATCGGGTCGTGATCACCCGGGAGGTGATCACGGGTAAATATTATATACTTTATATATGATACTTGTGGTGACTAAACTCGGGTCGGCTCGTTGAGTACCCACAAGTGATTCCGGTGTTGGGGGCTGAAGGGGCAGGTGGTTCCACCTAGGTAGTGGTGGGCCTGGGTTCCCGACAGCCCCCGACTGTTACTTTGCGGCGGAGCGATAGGGCAGGTTGAGACCACCTAGGAGAGAGGTGGGCCTGGCCCTAGTCTGCGTCCACGGTTATGTCAAAATAACATTCTTAACAAGATCTTGGTATTTGATCTGAGTCTGGCCATTGGCGTATACACACTAACCAACTACGCGGGAACAGTTATGGGCACTCGATGTCGTGGTATCAGTTGAAGCCTTTGTGACGTCAGCGACTGAGCGACGCGTGCCAGATTGGACCGTAAGCCTGCTCTTATATTAAGGGGGCTAGGTCTGCTTCCGGCCGCCCTCGCAACATGCAGGTGTGCAATGGGCGATGGGCCCAGACCCCTGCGCCATAGGATTTAGACCGGCGTGCTGACCTCTCTGTTGTGCCTAGGTGGGGCTGCGACGTGTTGATCTTCCGAGGCCGGGCATGACCCAGAAAAGTGTGTCCGGACAAAGGGGATCGAGTGTGTTGGGAAATGTGGTGCACCCCTGCAGGGAAGCTAATCTATTCGAATAGCCGTGATCTTCGGTAACAGGACGACTTGGAGTTGTACCTTGACCTTATGACAACTAGAACCGGATACTTAATAAAACACATCCTTCCAAGTGCCAGATACAACCGGTGGTCGCTCTCTCATAGGGCAACGAGGGGAGGATCACCGGGTAGGATTATGCTATGTGATGATACTTGGTGAACTTACCATCTACTCTCTTCTTCTGTTGCAAGATGGAGGTTACCAGAAGCGTAGTCTTTGAAAGGACTAGCTATCCCCCTCTTATTTCGGCATTCTGTAGTTCAGTCCACATATGATACCCCTTTTCTGTTTGATACCAATGCATACATATGTAGTGTAGCCCCTTGCTTGCGAGTACTTTGGATGAGTACTCACGGTTGCTTTGCTCCCTCTTTCCCCTTTCTATACTCGATTGCTGCGACCAGACGACACCGTCTACGATGACTCCTACTAAACTGGAGGTGCCTACTACTATGTGCAGGCCGCTGACGATGGCCAGGAGTAGTTTAGGAGGAACCCAGGCAGGAGGCCTGCGCCTCTTTCAATCTGTATCCCAGTTTGTGCTAGCCTTCCTAAGGAAAACTTGTTTAACTTATGTCTGTACTCAGATATTGTTGCTCCCGCTGACTCGTCTATGATCGAGCTCTTGTATTCGAGCCCTCGAGGCCCCTGGCTTGTAATATGATGCTTGTATGACTTATTTTATTTGTAGAGTTGTGTTGTGATATCTTCCCATGAGTCCTTGATCTTGATCGTACAAGTTTGCGTGTATGATTAGTGTACGATTGAAGCGGGGGCATCACATAGACATACTATCATCCTCGGGAATATCAAGAATAACAAAGTCCGTTAAAATAGTAACGTTTGCAACCAAAATAGGCACAACCTCACAAATACCGACGGGTATAGCAGTTGATTTATCAGCCATTTGCAAAGATATTTCAATAGGTGTCAACTTAGTCAAATCAAGTCTACGATATAAAGAGAGAGGCATAAAACTAACACCGGCTCCAAGATCACATAAAGCAGTTTTAACATAGTTTCTTTTAATGGAGCATGGTATAGTGGGTACTCCTGGATCTCCAAGTTTCTTTGGTATTCCACCTTTAAGGCCTCCTTTGGTTTGTAGGATTTTTGTAGGAATTCTATAGGATAGGATTTGCAAAGAAAAAATTCCTTTGAAGCCCTTTGGTTTGTAGGATGGGAATCAATCCTTCACATTTTGGAGGAAAAAAACATTAGCCTAGACTCAATGGAAAAAATCCTATCCTATGCACCAAATGACATCTCTTTCTCTATAGGAATTGACATGCATGTCATATCACTTCCTATGATTTTCCTATTCCTATAAAATTCCTATCCTATGAACCAAAGAAGGCCTAAAAGTATAATTAGCAAGCATGGTGGAAATTTCAGCTTCTAGTATCTTTCTTTTATTAGTAACAATTTCTTTCATGTACTTAGCTTAAGGATTCATTTTGAGCATATCAATTAATCGCATAGGAAAAAATATAGGTCTAATCATTTCAGCAAAGCGCTCAAAATCCTCATCATCCTTTTTCTTGGATGGCTTGGTAGGAAAAGGCATGGGTTTTTGAACCCATGGTTCTCTTTCTTTACCATGTTTCCTAGCAACAAAGTCTTTTTATCATAACGTTGATTCTTATGGGGTTATCAAGATCAACAGCAGGTTCAATTTCTATATCATTATCATTTAGGTTGAGCATCAACATGAACATTATCATTAACATTATCACTAGTTTCATGTTCATTACCAGATTGTGTTTCAGCATCAGAAATCAGAAATATCATTTGGATTCTCAGGTGTTCAGCAATAGGTTCACTAGAAGCATGCAAAGTCCTATCATTTTTCTTTTTCTTCCTTTTAGAAGGACTAGGTGCATCTATATTATTTCTCTGAGAATCTTGCTCAATTCTCTTAGGGTGGCCTTCAGGATACAAAGGTTCCTGAGTCATTTTACCAGTTCTAGTAGCCACTCTAACACATAGTCCTTATTCTTACTATTCAATTCATTGAGCAAATCATTTTGAGCTTTAAGTACTTGTTCTACTTGAGTGGTAACCATAGAAGCATGTTTACTAATAAGTTTAAGTTCACCTTTAACATTAGCCATATAATCACCCAAGTGTTCAAGCATATCAGCACTGCGTTTTAATTCTCTACCAAAATAAGCATTGAAGTCTTCTTGCTTAACCATAAATTTATCAAACTCATCTAAGCATGGGCTAGCAAACTTAGTAAATGGGATTTCAGCTTTATCATATCTATAGAGAGAATTTACCTTTACTACCTGTGTCGGGTTATCAAGACCATGTGTTTCTTTAATAGGTGATGGATTAAAATCATATATTTCTTCAACATGCGGTAAATTAAGACCATGTATTTCTTCAATAGGAGGTAAATTCTTAACATCTTCAGATTTAATACCCTTTTCTTTCATGGATTTCTTTGCCTCTTGCATATCTTCAGGACTGAGAAATAGAATACCCATCTTCTTCGGAGTTGGCTTAGGAGTTGGCTCAGGAAGTGTCCAATTATTTTCATTTGTCAACATATTATTCAATAAAATTTTAGCTTCATCTGGCATTCTTTCCCTGAAAACAGAACCAGCACAACTATCTAGGTAATCTCTGAAAGCATCGGTTAGTCCATTATAAATGATATCAAGTATTTCATTTTTCTTAAGAGGGTGATCAGGCAAAGCATTAAGTAATTGGAGAAGCCTCCCCCAAGCTTGTGGGAGACTCTCTTCTTCAATTTGCACAAAATTATATATATCCCTTAAGGCAGCTTGTTTCTTATGAGCAGGGAAATATTTAGCTGAGAAGTAATAAATCATATCCTGGGGACTACGCACACAACCAGGATCAAGAGAATTAAACCATATCTTAGCATCACCCTTAGTTGAGAACGGGAATATTTTAAGGATATAAAAGTAGCGAGTTCTCTCATCATTAGTGAACAGGGTGGCTATATCATTTAATTTAGTAAGATGTGCCACAACAGTTTCAGATTCATAGCCATAAAAAGGATCAGATTCAACCAAAGTAATTATATCAGGATCAATAGAGAATTCATAATCCTTATCAGTAACAAAGATAGGTGAAGTAGCATAAGCAGGCTCATATTTCATTCTAGCGTTCAGAGTTTTTGTTTAAGCTTAGCTAATAATTTTCTTAAGATCACTTATGTCATTGCAAGCAAGAAATCTCTTTTAGTTTCTTCATCCATAACATAGCCCTCGGGCACAACACGTAATTAATATTTATTAGGAGAGCCTTCATAATTACTTTCATCAGTATTATCAGTTTCAATAATTTCATTCTCTCTAGCCCTAGCAAGTTGTTCATCAAGAAATTCACCAAGTGGCATAGTAGTATCAGGCATAGAAGTAGTTTCATCATAAGTATCATGCATAGCAGAAGTGGCATCATCAATAACATGCGACATATCAGAATCAATAGCAGAAGCAGGTTTAGGTGTCGCAAGCTTACTCAAAATAGAAGGTGAATCAAGTGCAGAGCTAGATGGCAGTTCCTTACCTCCCCTCGTAGTTGAGGGATAAATCTTGGTTTTTGGATCTCTCAAGTTCTTCATAATGATAAGCAGATATAAATCCCAAGTGACTCAAAGAATAGAGCTATGCTCCCCGGCAACGGCGCAGAAAATAGTCTTGATAACCCACAAGTATAGGGGATCGCAACAGTTTTCGAGGGTAGAGTATTCAACCCAAATTTATTGATTCGACACAAGGGGAGCCAAAGAATATTCTCAAGTATTAGCAGCTGAGTTGTCAATTCAACCACACCTGGAAACTTAATATCTGCAGCAAAGTATTTAGTAGCAAAGTAATATGATAGTAGTGGTAAGGATAGCAAAAGGTAAACGGTAGCAAAAGTAATGTTTTTGGTATTTTGTAGTGATTGTAACAATAAAACAAAAGTAAATAAGCGAAGAACAATATATGGAAATGATGTCTACTACACAACCTTCTTCTTGTAGACGTTGTTGGGCCTCCAAGTGTAGAGGTTTGTAGGACAGTAGCAAATTTCCCTCAAGTGGATGACCTAAGGTTTATCAATCCGTAGGAGGCGTAGGATGAAGATGGTCTCTCTCAAGCAACCCTGCAACCAAATAACAAAGAGTCTCTTGTGTCCCCAACACACCCAATACAATGGTAAATTGTATAGGTGCACTAGTTCGGCGAAGAGATGGTGATACAAGTGCAATATGGATAGTAGATAAAGGTATTTGTAATCTGAAATTATAAAAACAGCAAGGTAACTAATGATAAAAGTGAGCGTAAACGGTATTGCAATGCTAGGAAACAAGGCCTAAGGTTCATACTTTCACTAGTGCAAGTCCTCTCAACAATAAGAGCATAATTGGATCACAGAACTATCCCTCAACATGCAACAAAGAGTCACTCCAAAGTCACCAATAGCGGAGAACAAACGAAGAGATTATGGTAGGGTACGAAACCACCTCAAAGTTATTCTTTCCAATCAATCCATTGGGCTATTCCTATAAGTGTCACAAACAGCCCTAGAGTTCGTACTAGAATAACACCTTAAGACACAAATCAACCAAAACCCTAATGTCACCTAGATACTCCAATGTCACCTCAAGTATCCGTGGGTATGATTATATGATATGCGTCACACAATCTCAGATTCATCTATTCAACCAACACATAGAACCTCAAAGAGTGCCCCAAAGTTTCTACCGGAGAATCACGACGAAAACGTGTGCCAACCCCTATGCATAGGTTCATGGGCGGAACCCGCAAGTTGATCACCAAAACATACATCAAGTGAATCACGTGATATCCCATTGTCACCACAGATACGCACGGCAAGACATACATCAAGTGTTCTCAAATCTTTAAAGACTCAATCCGATAAGATAACTTCAAAGGGGAAACTCAATCCATTACAAGAGAAGTAGAAGGGGGAGAAAACATCATAAGATCAACTAATAAATAGCAAAGCTCGCGATACATCAAGAATCGTACCAAATCAAGAACAATGAGAGAGAGAGAGATCAAAACACATAGCTACTGGTACAATACCCTCAGCCCGAGGGAAGAACTACTCCCTCCTGTCATGGAGAGCACCGGTATGATGAAGATGGCCACCGGAGAGGGATTCCCCCCTCCGGCAGGGTGCCAGAACGGGTCTAGATTGGTTTTCGGTGGCTACGGAGGCTTCTGGCGGCGAAACTCTCGATATATTGTGCTCCCGGATGTTTTTAGGGTATATGGAGATATATAGGCAGAAGAAATACGTCAGTGGAGCCACGAGGGGCCCACGAGGGTGGAGGGCGCGCCCAGGGGGTGGGCGCGCCCCCCTGCCTCGTGGCTTCCTCGTTGCTTCCCTTACGTGGACTCCAAGTCTCCCGGGTTGCTTTCCTTCCAAAAATAAGTTCCGTGAAGTTTCAGGTCAATTGGACTCCGTTTGATTTTCCTTTTCTGCGATACTCTAAAACAAGGAAAAAAATAGAAACTGGCACTGGGCTCTAGGTTAATAGGTTAGTCCCAAAAATCATATAAAATAGCATATAAATGCATATAAAACATCCAAGGTTGATAATATAATAGCATGGAACAATCAAAAATTATAGATACGTTGGAGACGTATCAGCATCCCCAAGCTTAATTCCTGCTCGTCCTCGAGTAGGTAAATGATAAAAACAGAATTTTGATGTGGAATGCTACCGTAACATATTCATGTCATGTATTTCTCTTTATTGTAGCAAGAATATTCAGATCCACAAGATTCAAGACAAAAGTTCAATATTGACATGAAAAATAATAATACTTCAAGCATACCTAACTAAGCAATCGTCTTCTCAAAAACATGGAAAGAATTCATCCCTACAAAATCATATAGTGGTCATGCTCCATTTTCATCACACAAGAATGCTCTCATCGGCACAACCCCGATGACAAGCCAAGCAATTGTTTCATACTTTAGTAACCTCAAACTTATAATCCTTCACGCAATACATGAGCGCGAGCCATGGATATAGCACTATGGGTGGAATAGAATATGATGGGGGTTATGTGGAGAAGACAAAAAGGAGAAAGTCTGAACATCAACGAGGTTAATCAATGAGCTATGGAGATGCCATAGATTGATGTTAATGCAAGGAGTAGGGATTGCCATGCAAACAGATGCACTAGAGCTATAAATGTATGAAAGCTCAACAAAAGAAACTAAGTGGGTGTGCATCCAACTTGCTTGCTCATGAAGACCTAGGGCACTTGAGGAGGCCCATTGTTGGAATATACAAGCCAAGTTCTATAATGAAAAATTCCCACTAGTATATGAAAGTGACAAAACAAAAGACTCTCTATCATGAAGATTATGGTGCTACTTTGAAGCATAAGTGTGGCAAAGGATAGTAGCATTGTCCCTTCTCTCTTTTCTCTCATTTTTTGGGCCTTTTCTTTTTTATGGCCTTTCTCTTTTTGGGGGGCGGCTTCTCTATTTTTTATGGCATTTCTCTCATTTTTTATTCCTCACTTGGGACAATGCTCTAAAAAATGATGATCATCACACTTCTATTTATTTACAACTCATTGATTACAACTCGATACTAGAACAAGATATGACTCTACATGAATGCCTCCGGTGGTGTACCGGGATTGCGATGAACCAAGAGCGACATGTATGAAATAATTATGAATGGTGGCTTTGCCACAAATACTATGTCAACTGCATGATCATGCTAAGCAATATGACAATGATGAATGTGTCACGATAAATGGAATGGTGGAAAGTTGCATGTCAATATATCTCGGAATTGCTATGGAAATGCCATAATAGGTAGGTATGGTGGCTATTTTGAGGAAGATATAGGAGGTTTATGTGTGATAGAGTGTATCATATCCCGCGGTTTGGATGCACCGGCGAAGTTTGCACCAACTCTCAAGGTGAGAAAGGCCAATGCACGGTACCGAAGAGGCTAGCAATGATGGAAAGGTGAGAGTGCGTATAACCATGGACTCAACATTAGTCATAAAGAACTCACATACTTATTGCAAAAATCTACAAGTCATCAAAAACCTCGGCACTACGCGCATGCTCCTAGGGGGATAGATTGGTAGGAAAAGACCATCGCTCGTCCCCGACCGCCACTCATAAGGAAGACAATCAAATAACACCTCATGTTTCAAATTTGTTACACAACGTTTACCATACGTGCATGCTACGGACTTGCAAACTTCAACACAAGTATTCCAAATTCACAACTACTCAACTAGCAAAACTTTGATATCACTATCTCCATATCTCAAAACAATCATCAAGTATCAAACTTCTCTTAGTATTCAGTGCAGTCTATATGAATGTTTTTATTATATCCCTCTTGGATGCCCATCATATTAGGACTAGTTTCATAACCAAAGAAAACTACCATGCTGTTCTAAAGGACTCTCAAAATAATATAAGTGAAGCATGAGAGATCAATTATTTCTATAAAATAAAACCACCACCGTGCTCTAAAAGATATAAGTGAAGCACTAGAGCAACAACAAACTACTCCGAAAGATATAAGTGAAGATCAATGAGTAGTCGAATAATTATGCAACTATGTGAAGACTCTCTAACATTTAATAATTTCATATCTTTGTATTTTATTCAAACAGCAAGCAAATCCTAACGAAATAAATTGACGCTCCAAGCAAAACACATATCATGTGGTAAATAAAAATATAGCTCCAAGTAAAGTTACCGATGAACGAAGACGAAAGAGGGGATGCCTTCCGGGGCATCCCCAAGCTTAGGCTCTTGGTTGTCCTTGAATATTACCTTGGGGTGCCTTGGGCATCCCCAAGCTTAGGCTCTTGCCACTCCTTATTCCATAGTCCATCGAATCTTTACCCAAAACTTGAAAACTTCACAACACAAAACTTAACAGAAAACTCGTAAGCTCCGTTAGCGAAAGAAAACAAACAAACACCACTTCAAGGTACTGTAATGAACTCATTATTAATTTATATTGGTGTTAAACCTACTGTATTCCAACTTCTCTATGGTTTATAAACTATTTTACTAGCCATAGATTCATCAAAATAAGCAAACAACACAAGAAAAACAGAATCTGTCAAAAATAGAACAGTCTGTAGTAATCTGGATCAAACGTATACTTATGGAACTCATAAAATTCTTAAATAAATTGGTGGACCTGAGGAATTTATCTATTAATCATCTGCAAAAAGAATTAACTAAATATCACTCTCCAATGAAAAATGGTAGCAATTCTCGTGAGTGCTAAAGTTTCTGTTTTTTACAGCATGACATAAAGACTTCACCCAAGTCTTCACAAAGGTTCTACTTGGCACAAACACTAATTAAAACATAAAACCACATCTAAACAGAGGCTATATGAATTATTTATTACTAAACAGGAGCAAAAAGAAAGGAACTAAAATAAAATTGGGTTGCCTCCCAACAAGCGCTATCGTTTAACGCCCCTAGCCAGGCATGATGATTTCAATGATGCACACATAAAAGATAAGATTTGTGACATAAAGAGAGCATCATGAAGAATATGACTAGGCACATTTAAGTCTAAACCACTTCCTATGCATAGGTATATTGTGAGCAAACAACTTGTGGGAACAAGAATCAACTTGCATAGGAAGGTAAAACAAGCATAACTTCAAAACTTTAAGCACATAGAGAGGAAACTTGATATTATTGCAATTCCTACAAGCATATATTCCTCCCTCATAATAATTTTCAGTAGCATCATGAATGAATTCAACAATATAACCATCACTAAAAGCATTCTTTTCATGATCTACAATCATAGAAAATTTACTACTCTCCGCACAAGCAAAATTCTTCTCATGAATAATAGTGGGAGCAAACTCAACAAAATAATTATCATGTGAGGCATAATCCAATTGAAAACTAAAATCATGATGACAAGATTCATAGATATCATTATTCTTTATAGTATACAATTCATCACAATAATCATCATAGATAGCAACTTTGTTCTCATAATCAATTGGAACCTCTTCCGGAATAGTGGAATCATTACTAATAAAGTCATGACCTCTCCAAATCCACTTTCATCAATATAATCATCATATATAGGAGGTATGCTTTCAACATAATAAATTTTCTCATCAAAACTTGGGGGACAATAAATATCATCTTCATCAAGCTTGTGGCTTTGCATATCATTAGCATCATGGATATTCAAGGAATTTATACTAACAACATTGTAATCATGCTATTCATTCAAATATTTAGTGACAAACATTCTAATGCATTCTTCTTCTAGCACTTGAGCACAATTATCGGAATCCTTGTTCTCACGATAGATATTAAAAAGATAAAGCGTATGAGGCAAACTTAATTCCATTTTTTTCTTTTATAAACTAAACTAGTGACAAAACAAGAAACTAAAATACTCGATTGCAAGATCTAAAGATATACCTTCAAGCACTCACCGCCCCGGCAACGGCCCAGAAAAGAGCTTGATGTCTACTACACAACCTTCTTCTTGTAGACGTTGTTGGGCCTCCAAGTGCAGAGGTTTGTAGGACAGTAGCAAATTTCCCTCAAGTGGATGACCTAAGGTTTATGAGTCCGTAGGAGGCGTAGGATGAAGATGGTCTCTCTCAAGCAACCCTGCAACCAAATAACAAAGAGTATCTTGTGTCCCCAACACACCCAATACAATGGTAAATTGTATAGGTGCACTAGTTCGGCGAAGAGATGGTGATACAAGTGCAATATGGATAGTAGATAAAGGTATTTGTAATCTGAAATTATAAAAACAGCAAGGTAACTATTGATAAAAGTGAGCGTAAACGGTATTGCAATGCTAGGAAATAAGGCCTAGGGTTCATACTTTCACTAGTGTAAGTCCTCTCAACAATAATAACATAATTGGATCACATAAATATCCCTCAACATGCAACAAAGAGTCACTCCAAAGTCACTAATAGCGGAGAACAAACGAAGAGATTATGGTAGGGTACGAAACCACCTCAAAGTTATTCTTTCCAATCAATCCGTTGGGCTATTCCTATACGTGTCACAAACAGCCCTAGAGTTCGTACTACAATAACACCTTAAAACACAAATCAACCAAAACCCTAATGTCACCTAGATACTCCAATGTCACCTCAAGTATCCATGGGTATGATTATACGATATGCATCACACAATCTCAGATTCTTCTATTCAACCAACACATAGAACCTCAAAGAGTGCCCCAAAGTTTCTACCAGAGAATCATGACGAAAACGTGTGCCAACCCCTATGCATAGGTTCATGGGTGGAATCCGCAAGTTGATCACCAAAACATACATCGAGTGAATCACGTGGTATCCCATTGTCACCACAGATACGCACGGCAAGACATACATCAAGTGTTCTCAAATCTTTAAAGACTCAATTCGATAAGATAACTTCAAAGGGAAAACTCAATCCATTACAAGAGAGTAGAGAGGGGAGAAAACATCATAAGGTCCAACTACATACCCTCAGCCCCAAGGGAGAACTACTCCCTCCTCATCATGGAGAGCACCGGGATGATGAAGATAGCCACCGGAGAGGGATTGCCCCCTCCAGCAGGGTGCCGGAACGGGTCTAGATTGGTTTTCGGTGGCTATGGAGGCTTCTGGCGGCGTAACTCCCGATCTATTGTGCTCCCTGATCGTTTTAGGGTATATGGAGATATATAGGTGGAAGAAGTACGTTAGGGGAGCCACGAGGGATCCACGAGGGTGGAGGGCGTGCCCAGGGGGTGGGCGCGCCCCCTGCCTCGTGGCTTCCTCGTTCATTCACTTACATGGACTCCAAGTCTCCCGGGTTGCTTTCCTTCCAAAAATAAGTTCCGTGAAGTTTCAGGTCAATTGGACTCCGTTTGATTTTCCTTTTCTGCGATACTCTAAAACAAGGAAAAAACAGGAACTGGCACTGGCACTGGGCTCTAGGTTAATAGGTTAGTCCCAAAATCATATAAAATAGCATATAAATGCATATAAAACATCAAAGGTTGATAATATAATAGCATGGAACAATCAAAAATTATAGATACGTTGGAGACGTATCAGGAAAGCTCATAGGCAATGGATCGGTGATAGCGAATTATGCCGGATGCGGTTCATCATGTAATAGTCATAACCTAGGGTGACACAAAACTAGCTCCAATTCATCAATGTAATGTAGGCATGTATTCCGAATATATTCATACGTGCTCATGGAAAAGAACTTGTATAACATCTTTTGTCCTACCCTCCTGTGGCAGCGGGGTCCTAGCGAAAACTAAGGGATATTAAGGCCTCCTTTTAATAGAGTACCGGACCAAAGCATTAACACATAGTGAATACATGAACTCCTCAAACTACGGTCATCACCGGAAGTGGTCCCGATTATTGTCACTTCGGGGTTGCCGGATCATAACAAATAGTAGGTGACTATAGACTTGCAAGATAGGATCAAGAACTCTCATATATTCATGAAAACATAATAGGTTCAGATCTGAAATCATGGCACTCGGGCCCTAGTGACAAGCATTAAGCATACCAAAGTCATAGCAACATCAATCTCAGAACATAGTGGATACTAGGGATCAAACCCTAACAAAACTAACTCGATTACATGATAAATCTCATCCAACCCATCACCGTCCAGCAAGCCTACAATGGAATTACTCACGCACGGCGGTGAGCATCATGAAATTGGTGATGGAGGATGGTTGATGATGACTATGGCGACGGATTCCCCTATTCGGAGCCCCGAACGGACTCCAGATCAGCCCTCCCAAGAGAGTTTAGGGCTTGGCGGCGGCTCCGTATCGTAAAACGCGATGAATCTTTCTCCTTAATTTTTTTCTCTCCGAACATGAATATATAGAGTTGGAGTTGAGGTCAAAGGAGCTCCAAGGGGCCCACGAGGTAGGGGCGCGCCCCC
The DNA here is from genome assembly GCF_003073215.2 of Triticum urartu. Taxonomy (NCBI): domain Eukaryota; kingdom Viridiplantae; phylum Streptophyta; class Magnoliopsida; order Poales; family Poaceae; genus Triticum; species Triticum urartu. The sequence continues at coordinate 425,163,448 of NC_053024.1, read as the reverse complement.
CACCCTCGTGGCTAGGATGTGGGGCCCCTGGCCTTGATCTTTTGCCATTATTTTTTATTATTTTCAAAAATACGCTCCATGGAGTTTCAAGTCATTTCGAGAAATTTTGTTTCTGCACATAAATAACACCATGGCAATTCTGCTGAATACATCATCAGTCCGGGTTAGTTCCATTCAAATCTTGCAAGTTAGAGTCCAAAACAAGGGCAAAAGTGTTTGGAAAAGTAGATACGACGGAGACGTATCAGCTATGCATGATCAGGTACTTAGAGGAAAGCCATAGAGCCACCATATCCAACGGACGAGCTAGCGAGGATGCCAAGTACAAGGACCAAGAGAAGAAGCTTCCCGAAGTCTTCAGCCACCGGACGAACGGACAATGTCAGACGTCCGACCCCTAGACACTCAGCCACCCAAAAGGGCCAGCCGACGGAAGCTACAGCGGCCGGACGACCGGCAAGTACCGGACGTCCGACACACCCCAAACCCTGGGCGACCGAGCGCCATCGGACAATCGGCGCCATGGCGACAGAACAATATTTATGGAAGTCCGAAGACCACCGGACGTCCGGACCGTCCCGAACCTCTGCACGTCTGACACCCACTGGACGTCCGACGCCTGTCTGCGCACAATGTAACGGGCCCGAGGCCCATGTACCCCTTCGCCCCTCACTTACCCCTTTGTGGCCCTAGACTATATATACTCCTCCACCTCCTCCATTTGAAGGTTAGCATTGTGATAGCTCATTTGAGAGATAGAGCCTCGCTCATCCATATCGGATCTACTCCTTGAGAGAGACCGCAGCCCCTCTTCGGAGAAGATCCACCTTCGATTCAAGACCCCTCACGGGAAGATCCCCTCGTGGATTCAAGACCTCCTTACGGAGAAGAACTGGTTACCTCTTGTCTCGTACTTTGTTGACTTTGGATCTTGTATCTCCCCTCGTGTTCCGAGGATCTAGCACATGTGTGACTTAATCTTGTTGGTCTAAGTGTTCCTCTTTGTGCCCCTTTGTGATTTCCCCTCGTGTTTTCCCCCCGTGTTCTTCGTGTTCATCGCGGGATCCGCTCCTTTCATGGAAGATCGGCCCCTAGGGTTTCCACATTACATCATCTCGGTATCTAGAGCCACGTTGATCACGATTTCGGAGCCTCCCCTCTTCGTTTTCTAGCTTGATTTTGTTGTGTTCTTCCCCAATTTCGAAAATCCCCACCAAAAATAGCCCCAAATTTTTTTGTGATTTGTTGGTATGATGAAGTTTTGTTGGATTTGATCCATGGATTTGCTTGGTTTCGAGTGGATCTAATATTTCCCCAAGTTTCCCCACCTTCCATCCACAAAATCTCCTCAATTTTGCCCCCAAAATCTCCATTTTCCGCCCAAAATCGCGTCCCAAAATTCGCATCTCGCGTTGACCCCGACCCACTGGACGACCGACGTTTTTACGGGCGTCCGGAGCCTCCCGAACGACCGGGCGTCCGCAACTTACCGGATGACCGGAACCAGCCAATAGAACATAATTTACGGATTTCTGAGCCCGACCGGACATCCGTCCTTTTACGGACGTCCGTAACCTGTAGATATCATCTTCGGCAGATTTTTGTTTCGGCCATAACTAATTCATCCGAACTCCGATTTTGACGTTCTTTAGCTCGTTTTGAAGCTCCTGACATCCCCCCTTCCCACAAAAATACCACCAACATCATTTGACTCCATCAAATTTTTGGAACTTTGGCATCTTTGCCTAGGGCTTCTACCACATCATCTGATACACCACAACCGACTTCCGCAACCTAACCAATTTTGTTCCCCTTCGCATTAGTGGTTGTTTGATTTGTGATTTGAGTCTCCTAAGGTGTTTAGGCTACTTAGGGATGGTTGCTTCTTCATCAACCATCACCACCACTACCGCATAGGCTTACCCAACATACACTTCCGCCAGACCGACTTAACCCAATTTTGTTTGTGTTGTGAGTTGTGTCTCCTAAGGTGTTTCGGCTACTTAGGGACCGTGCTTCCAACTCTGACACCATGTATAGTCCACCACCCTACCCTCCATTTGCGCAATCCCTTGGAGCTTCCGCAACCACCACCGCATCCCGCTACCACCATTTTGACATTTGACATTTGAGATTTTGAGTTCGTGGTTTTCCGTTTCCTAAGGTGTTTCGGCTACTTAGCAACGAGTCTCCATCATCTTGGTATCTCCATCAAGATCACCGCCACTCATCATCGCCAAGGAGAGTAACCTCCATATCATCTTGGTATTGTGGTATCCCTCCATTGTATATTCCCTTGCCATTGCATTAATAACCCCTAGCCCATTTTGTGTCACTTGCCTATCGAGACTAGCCTTTGAGTATTGCCGGCAACGTTACTTGTGCACATTAGTGATCATCGATCTACACCTTCCATTGCATACATACCATACCATATCATATTAGTATCATATCATCCCTTGTGCCACAAGTTTGTTCCCGCATATATACAATTGCTATCTTGGTTTGTGCATTGTGCAAAAGTGGCCATACAAAAAAAAGGAATAAGCTTTTAAGCAAAAGAGAAAGAGCAAAGAAGCTTGTAAGCAATAGCCATAGCATCATACCATAATGCATATAAGATTGTCATATCCGATCATATTGGATCACACCACCGGAACATACATATATAGCATACTTGGGATAGAAAGTTCATACATTTTGCATCTTATAGGTTGTGCACAAGTGTCGTATCCGCCTATAGAGCAATCGTGCTAACGTCTCTCTTGAGTTGTGCAACACGAGCGTTTTCCGTGGATTCCACATTTTGTGCTCATTCCTTGGTTGCACGACCCCATTTATCTATCCATGTGTGTGTTTTCGTGTACCACATATTGTTATTGGTCGACTTGTTTCACTTGAAAATTTGTGAATCTCTTTCAACATTATTGACTCTTGCCAACATTTTGCATCAAGTTTTTGTGCCACTATACTCACCGGGCTCCACCATAAGCCTTACTTGTGTAGGTGTGAGAAATCGACGAGATTGGTACCGATTGTGTTATTTCCTTGTTACATCATTGAGTGATCATTGATCCATCTTCAACATCGGTCAAGGTACATTTGGTATAGTTCTTCTCTTTCTCCCACTCATATTTGCTCGAGTCTTGTGATGGATAGGCAAGGCATTTCATCTCCGGTATTCAACTACAACGGCGGCGTGAACAACTCCAACACCAACACTCCCCACTTCAGACTACAACAAGCAATGCAAGTCATCGACAACATCACCACCGACTTACGACATTCCGAAGCTAGGAGAAGGGACTACTTCGACAACAAGTTTTCCGCACAAAAGGAGGAGCAAGACGCAAGGATGGAGGAGATTCGAGCCTTGTTGATCAACCGTTCTTCCCCTTCATCATCCTCAAGGCGGCGACATTCAAGTCACAAGTCTTTGGAGCGCAAAAATGATACAAGCGCAATTCGTGCATGTCCACATCTCCATGGCGACCACCATCACGTTCGTGATACACATCATCATGAAGGGCAGGTCACCTCGAAGCAACATGTGCACGGCGACGATGAACGACATCTACTACGAGCTCAAGTGCGACAATGACACCATCATCATGAAGATGCTCGCCAAGCGCAAATGTACAAGTCCCAACAAGCTCTACTTCACGCCAAGGCCAAGCCTCACGAGCACAAGAGAAGACCGTGAGACAAGCACCACCAAGAGAACGCTATGGCTACCACCACCACTTCTGCATCTTCGCCAAGTGCTATCAAGGCATCTTCGCCTTTGGACGTACAGCATCTTCACCCACTTCCCACGAGTACGCCTACAACGACTTCATCAACGAGGCGACCAACTACGAGCGAGGGCGACACTTCCATCTTCGGAAGCCACCCAAGGAAGATGGCCGAGCATGGGACATTCCCTTTGGTCATGGAGATGAGCTACGAGGTGCCACATCATATGGGCCCCAACAACAAGATGGTGACAAGAAGGTCGAGCAAGGGTCATCCCCTTCGACTACGGCGACGAGCATGAACCTCTTCAACAACATGAAGACGGCCCATATTGGACTCATACTCTAAGTCAAGCTACACGAGAGCGCATGAGACCTTATCTTTGATCTCGGAGGAGAGTGATGTTTTGCCACATCCTACGGCATTCATCTATGGAGACACTTGCACCTACATCTCTCCAACACCCACATATGACAAGATGCCCCAATTGCCATGCGAGGAGAGCCACCACCCCATGAGTGAGATGAGTGACTCCACCATACGTGACATTGAGAGCATTTCCTATGAGAGGATGAGTGTGACCACCACTAGCCCCACACATGAGAGCATGCCACACATCCTATGTGAGGTTGAGAGCCATTTGAGTGACTCCACCAACCATATGAGTCATAGCATCCAAGAGGGACTGAGTGAGAAACAACACTTAGTGAGTGAGATAGTTGATACGGCATGTGAGGCCACTATGATTTCTAATGACTTACCCTCTACTCCAAGTGTGTTTTCTTATTTGGTGCTAGGTCTCCTACATGACGACATGCCTACCCTCGACGAGTCCATACCTCCAATGACGACGATGGCCATGGTGGACGATGATGCACCCCCCACATGGTTCCATCAAGATGAAGACGACCACGACTTGGTATTTGACACCTCACCTACAACACATGAGCGATTCTCCAAAGGTAGCATATGTGATGGTACTTCTCTTGTCCCACTAGTGGACTATCTTGCAAATGATTGCTTGCATGATGATGATCACCTTATGGATTCACCACATATTATGTCTTCTACATGCTTTGATATGCCACCCATTTATGATGAATATGATGATGAGCATGTTGATTTGCCTAGTTGTGATGCTATGCTCCATAGGATATCATGTGAAAATTCTATTGGTCACATCATGTTTGACAATCCATTGAACTTTTCATATGCTATGAGTAAGATCTCCCATATTGCATCATTTCAATCTCAAAATAGTAGCTATGCATGCCCTATTAAAATAAATCCCATTTTCACTTATGGCATAGATGACGAGATGATGGTCATTGGCTTTTGTTTTTCATGTGATGATATTGCCATGCTTCCTTTACATGATTTGCACAATTCATCTCCTATGCCATGATCACATAGAACCAAATATGCTTTGTTTTGGATGTTGCCAATATTCTCCATGTGATGTTTCCACTAATGCTCATGAGGAGACCCCCATAGTTTCCCCATACATAGTAGGAGATTTTGATGCATTCCATACTTTGCATGATTCCCATAATTGCTTGCACCATATGCATTCCACGCATAACAATACTCTAGATAT
>NC_053024.1:425076379-425157116 GCF_003073215.2 Triticum urartu | reverse complement strand
GTTTTGAAGAAATAAATAACAAAACGTATAATTATCTATGGATATTCGTAATCGAATACAAATTGGATTTGAATTTAGTTTGCCAGGTCCCAGGGCAAATGTGAATGCTAATTCTCCCAAGTTTTGAAGGAAGCGGCTAAACACCCACTATAATTTGTGGGCTGCCCGAAGCAAGTGTTTGCGAGATGGAAATTACTTTCTACCCTTGATACTTGACATCCTTATCGACCGGATTTACACTGTTGTCCATAGGGGTAGACTAGTAACTTCAATCAGACGTGACACGACGGCCTCTGAGCCCATCTAGACATGGTGGGTGCCAAACATGGGTGGCAAAACACATTTGATTCAAGCTCGTCCGAAAGACATGTGTCTCTTCCTCCATTTCCCCATTCATACACGGTGGGCGGCAAAACAAACTCTCCTCGTCCAAAATCAATGTAGGCTAATATTTTAAATAGGGGCAGATGTGTAACTTCCATCAGACGTGACACAACCGCCTTACCTGTCAGCCCCGTTCATACATGGCGGGCGCAACCGTGGGCAGCAAAACACCATCTGCTCGCCCGAAATAGTTACTGGCAAATATTCGGGAGATGCGAGATTACCGTCCTATCCCCAACTGACGCGATGTTCGAAATTTTAAACGGGGGATAAGTCCGTTGTCGGATTTCGGGTTCCGGCAGAGCCTTGAGGTTTGAACACTTGGGTGCGCGCGGAGATTTCGCCTCCTACCTACCTGCACCCCTCCGCCATGCTAGGATCTAAAACCAAGGAAAGAACAACACAAGAGACACATTGTTTATACTGGTTCGGGCCACCGTTGTGGCGTAACACCCTACTCCAGTGTGTGGTGTGGTGGATTGCCTCTTGGGCTGATGATGATGAATAATACAAGGAAGAACAGCCTCGCGAGGGTCTGTTCTTGGCTGGGGGGATGAACTACTGAGAAGAGTTCAGTCACCTTTTCCTCTCTATCTCTTCCTCTCTCTCTCTCTCTCACTTCCGACCTCCGTTTGCTATGTGGGTGGCTGGTCCTATTTATAGAGGCCCTGGTCCTCATCCCAAATATCGAGCGGGAAGGGATCCAACAATGGCGGGCTAATTTGAAGGGGGACAACAAGTATCAGCTATCCTGACAAAAGTAGTCTTCGCCTGCGTAAAGCTCTGGTGATGACGCCGTCTTGGGCTCCACGGTGACCTCCATCTCGTAGTCCTCCTGGTCTTGGTCTCGTTGCACCGAATTGGCAACCTTTGCCTGATGCCTCGGTACCCCGCAGCTGCGCTTGCCCCCTTTGCACCAAAGAGGAAAGGAGGACGCTGCGTGGGCTGGCACCCGCCTGGCGCCCTGAGTCGTCATGGCTTGTGTCACGGGCACCTCGTGAGGTACCCCGCCTTGATCTCTCCGCCTCCTCATGAGCCAGCCTAATGAGGCCGTGCCTGAGGAAGCTCCGCGTCGTCCGCCCCGCGAGGCTTGGCCCCTCGCGAGGGTCTTGGGTTTGTGTTGGTGAAGACGGGCCGTGCTGGGCCCCCCTTGAGCCACGCCACAGGCCGCAGGCAGGCAAGTCTGGGGACCCCGTTCCCAGAACGCAGACAGTAGCCCCCGGGCCCAAGGCGCGCCCGGACTTGGCCGTGCAGGGAGGCGGAAGGGCAAGAGCGAAGCGCCGCCGGGCCTAACATCCTGCGGCCTTGGGCGCTGCGTGGCGGTTGATTGGACGTGGGCGGCACTGTTCCCCCACGCCCTCCTTACTTTGCGCCATGCTAGGCGGACCCGTAATCGTACACAACCGTTCCCCTTTTATTGCTCGAGCGCCCTCTGTCCTTCCTCCGCTCGAACTCCGGTTTCTGTTTTCAACTCAATCTCGAACCTCCCCCCCCCTTCCCATCGCCATGGCTCCGACGAAGAAGGGGAGAGGGAGGGAACCCGCGTCTCCGCCTTGCCCGCCGCCGCTGGCGGCTCCCGCCGAGGGCTTGGGCAAGGTCAGCTCGGCTCTGGCCACCATCTTCAATGAATGCGGGAGGACGACGGCCTGGCCCGCGTCCCACTTCTCCATCGACAGGACGGCCACTGAGGTCCCGTATTTTGCCGATGCCCTGTGGGCGGGCCTGGTTCCTCCCTTTTCTGATTTTTTCAATGCTGTGCTTTCCCACTATCAGATCCACATGATGCATCTGGGTCCTAAATCCATCACCCTCCTTTCGGTCTTCGCCTTTGTTTGCGAAGCTATGGTGGGCATCCTTCCTTCGGTTGCCTTGCTGCGCCACTTCTTCTCGCTGCACCTTGTCGACCCTACCCAATGCTGGGCGTGCATGAGCTTCGTTGCCGCGTCTGAGACTGCGGCCTCTGGGATTGACTTCAAGCTCCCCCTGCCCGCGGTTGGGTTCCGCGAGCGGTGGCTGTATGTGGATGCAGGGGTGCCCAGCCCCCTGCTATCGGAGCCGACCTCACCTGCTGTCCCCAATTCGGGCTGGGGCCAGGAGACGCTTGAGAGCCCCCGGCTCGTCTTCGTCTGGCACCGCTTCGCGCTCTTGAGGTCGCTTGGCGTGATAGCACCCAAAGTGGTGAAGGAGTTCCTGCTATGCCGCGTTGCTCCTCTCCAATGCCATTCTCGCCGGATGTGGGCCTTCCGTGGGCGCGAGGATCGTATGAGGCTCCAGGAAGAGGACCTGGCTCCTGAGGTGCTGATGACAGCGCTCTTGACCCTGGCTGGGGACCCCAACCCCGGCAGTGTCTGGCAGGGAGGGGCCTTACTGTACCTCTGCCAGAGCAGGGGCGACTTTGTGAAGCAGATGCCCGTCTTTGATGAGTGGGGGCCATGCCCCGCCGGCCTTCAGGGACCTCGCGAGAATCCAGTGATGGTGACTGCCCATCTAGTCGGCCAAGGCGACTCTTCCTCAAGCGGTGGAGCAGGGAGGCATGAGGCGCCAGAGGCCGAGGGGGCTCCCGGCGTGGTGACAGCGCCGGGCGAGGCTCATGAGGAAGCAGTTATCGGGGCCCGTGCCGCTTAGGCCGAGGGTGAAAAATAGTTGCCCTCTGCGCCTGCGACTGGGGCCCCTGTGGCTCCAGCTGCTTCTCTTAGGGAGGCGATCGGCAGTGCACATCAAACAGGCGCCCCTACCGCAGATCGCCTTGACGCTCCATCTTCGTCGCAGGTTGATCCATGCGCCCAACTCTTGGGCCGCTTCCGCGTGAACTTCGAGGCTCTCCGGAAGAGAAGGGAGGCCCTGGGCGACGATTACCCTTGTCGCCTGCTGAAGCGTAGGAAGTACTTCGCCACTGATGAGTAAGCTTTCTCCTTTCCCGGCTCTCGATCCTTCTGTTACTTGTACTGACCCTTGCTCCATAGGCCCCTTCCAGCCGAGCTTGCGGAGACAGCTAAGGAGCCGTCCCCCTTGGCTTCGCCCCCTCCACCGTCCTCGAGTACTCTGAGCAGCGGAGCCCTTGTGGTGAGGGCAATCGAAGAGACGAACCATCTCGAGGCGTATCGTGGCCCTGCGCACCTCGCGGTCCTCCTTCGCGGGCCTCCTCGTGGCATAGCCAGCCTGCCGTGGGCTTCTCGCCTGGTCGTGGACTGCGATTGGCTGAGGCGTTTCCTGCGCTCTTCTCCTAGGGACGGGCTGGCCCCAGGTCGGGCTTCTGACACGGCGTGCCCGGCCGTCGCGAGGGTGCCAGCCCCCAGCCCCCAGCCCGGAGGGGGGTGCTGACTCGCGGCCTCCGGCGCTTGCTTGGGGCAGATGATGGTGTGGAAGACGTGCTCGAGCGCACTCGGGAGCGTCGCGCTCCCCGCCAGGGATTCCTTCGAAGGGCGGCTGACGCAGTGGGCCTGCTTGGTGAGGAGCTTGCTGATGAAGACGCGCGCCTTGAGGCCGAGGGCCTGCGCCTGGCTGCAGAGAGGCGCGAGCTGGAGGGCGCCATCACCCTTGCGCGCCGTCAGCGCTATCTTGACGATGTAGAGGCCAAGGCGTCGCTGGTGGCCTCTCGGGAGGCCTGATCTTTGGCCGCTGAGGAGGCTCAAGAAGCTGACCGGTGGCGAACGGCGGTGGAGGAGCGGGCTCAGGAGCTCCTGGCCTGGTGCCACTCGCTGGAGGAGCAGGTGGAGCTGCGCGAGGCAGCCCTTGCGTCGATGAAGGTGGCCTCCGGCGACTCAGCAGAGCTCCAGAAGCATGAGGAGGCGTTGACGCTAGAAGCCGCCTAACGTACCCGTGAGTACGAGCGTCCGGAGACGAGGGAGCGCTTGGTGACGCAGGCGGAGGATGATGTTGCCGCACAGGAAGCCCGCGTCCTGGAGGAGGTCGGACGTCGAGTGGCGATGGCGCGTTTGAACCTTGAGCTCGAGTTCGAAGAGAAGTTGGGGCTGATCCGGGCTGAAGCTGAAGGCAGGACTGCCGCCTTGAGGGCCAAGCTGGAGGAGGCGACTGTAACACCCCGGATGTAACTTTCCCAATTTGTACTCCAACTCTTGCCATTTCTGGCGTTAAGTTAATCTATTATCTCGGGTTCGGGTCTTTGTCTCCGTGTGTTGTTATCGTTGTCATGCATCTCATATCATGTCATCATGTGCATTGCATTTGCATACGTGTTCGTCTCTTGCATTCGAGCATTTTCCCCGTTGTCCGTTTTGCATTCCGGCGCTTCGTTCTCCTCTGGTGGTCATTTCTAGCTTTCTTTCATGTGTGGGGATTAAACATTTCCGGATTGGACCGAGACTTGCCAAGTGGCCTTGGTTTACTACCAGTAGACCGCCCGTCAAGTTTCGTATCATTTGGACTTCGTTTGATACTCCAACGGTTAACCGAGGGACCGAAAAGGCCTCGTGTGTGTTGCAGCCCAACACCCCTCCAATTTGGCCCAAAACCCACCTAACTCTGCTCCATCATCTAGAGCGTTCGATCACGATCGCGTGGCCAAAAACCGCACCTCTTTTGGACTCTCCTAGCTCCCTCTATGCCTATTTAAACGCTGTAGCATGTTCATCTCTTTGCGTTTAGATGGCTACTTGCTGTAAATCGCAGACCGGTGTCATTTTTGAATCGCTTGCCATTTCCAAACCGTAACTCCGATTCCGGCATTCTTTATATCGTTTTCAAGAGATTTCATCTCATCTTTCCAGTGGCACACTTGGATTTCCATGTTGAGGCAAGGTTCATGCATTTCCTGTCATATCTTGCATTTTGCATCCCGCATCGCATCCCGCTTAGCATATCATCTTTGCATCATCTTGTTTGATCCTTGCACGTGGTTGATTGTATCCTTGTTGCTTGCTTGTCTTGTTGGGTAGAGCCGGGAGACGAGTTCGCTAACGAGGAGCCCGTTGAGTTTGCTTTTGAGGATCCAGTCAACTCTGACAACTGTGCAGGCAAGATGTTCATACCCTCGAAATCACTACTATCTTTGCTATGCTAGTTTGCTCGCTCTTTTGCTATGATATTGCTACGATGCCTACAACTTGCTTGCAAGCCTCCCAAATTGCCATGTCAAACCTCTAACCCACCTTGTCCTAGAAAACCGTTGATTGGCTATGTTACCGCTCTGCTCAACCCCTCTTATAGCGTTGCTAGTTGCAGGTGAAGATGGGAGGTCGTTCCTTGTTGGAGCATCTTTTATTTACTTTTTGGGATATCATTATATTATCTTGTTATCTTAATGCATCTATATACTTGGTAAAGGGTGGAAGGCTCGGCCTCTCGCCTAGTGTTTTGTTCCACTCTCGCCTATTATTTTAACCCCCCCCCCCCCGGGCCAGTGCTCCCCTGAGTGTTGGTCCAAACTGTCAGTCGCCGGTGGCTACCAGGGGCAACTCTGGGCTGGCCTACCGGAAGTTTAGACAATCTAAGTGTGCCCTGAGAAAGAGATATGTGCAGCTCCTATCGGGATTTGTCGGCACATTCGGGCAGTGTTGCTGGTCTTGTTTTAACCTGTCGAAGTGTCTTGAATTACCGAGATACCGAGTCTGATCAGAACGTCTTGGGAGGAGGTCTATTCCTTCGTTGACCGTGAGAGCTTGTCATGGGCTAAGTTGGGACTCCCCTGCAGGGATTTGAACTTTCGAAAGCCGTGCCCACGGTTATGGGAAGATGGGAATTTGTTAATGTCCGGTTGTAGATAACTTGAACCTTAACTTAATTAAAATGAATCAACTGAGTGTGTTACCGTGATGGCCTCTTCTCGGCGGAGTCCGGGAAGTGGACACGGTGTTCAAGTAATGTTTGCGCAGGTTGTTCTCTAGATTCTCGCTCGCCCTTTGCCTCCTCTTCTCGCTCTCTTTTGCGAATAAGTTAGCCACCATTTTGCTAGTCGCCTGCTGCAGCTCCACTCATATTTTACCTTGCCTTACCTATAAGCTTAAATAGTCTTGATCGCGAGGGTGCGAGATTGCTGAGTCCCTGTGGCTCACAGATTACTATTACACCAGATGCCGGGCCTGATAATTCCGCTCCAGGAGACGCGTATGAGCTCAAGTGGGAGTTCGACGAAGACTCTCAACGTTACTATGTTTCCTTTCCCGATGATCAGTAGTGGTGCCCAGTTGGGGCTGATTGGGACCGTGTCGCATGTTGGGTTCTCTTTATTCTGGCGCCGTAGTCGGGCCATGAGTGTTTGGTTGATGTAATGTTATTTATGTACTTGATTGACGTGGCGAGTGTAAGCCAACTATGTTATCTCCCCTTTATGATTTATTTTACATGGGATGTTGTGAAGATTGCCTAACTTGCGACATATGCCTTCAATGCGATTATGCCTCTAAGTCGTGCCTCGACACGTGGGAGATATAGTCACATCAAGGGTGCTACAGCGACGCGGCGGGCCGATGCTTCCCGGGCCGCCCTTGAGGTGGCGCGAGGTGAGTTAACCACCTCCCAGGCTGAGGTGCTCCTTCTTCGCCAGCGGGTGGAGGAGGCTGAGGCCGTCGCGCGCCAGAATGCGGATGAGATACGTCAGCGGCGGATCTTGGAGCATGAGCACGGCCCCATGCTCACCACTCTCTGGGAGAGAGCCAATGCGGCCTTGGGCAACATCAGCGAGGAGGCCGTCGGCGAGCCGCACGCAGTCAACTACACGGGCAATCTTCAGTTCTTCACTGATGTGGTGACACAGCTGGAGGCGCGGTCGACCAGGGCTGACTGGTTGGTGGAGGAGAGGAGCTGCGCCCTACTCAGGCACGCCTTTTTTCGCGTCTTCAGCCACCTCCGGAACATGGATCCCCACTTCGATTTCGACACCGCCATCGCCCCAGTCCTCCAGGCCGTCTGAGGCGATCTGGCGCACTGGGTGGAAGGCAATGTGGATGCTCTTATCAGGGCCTTCGCCTTAGACAACGATGATGTGATCGTGGCGGCCGACAAGGGCGGCGTGATGGACGGCCCTGACGCTGCTGGCGGCGACGCGGACAGCAATGGCGAGTTCAGCGATGCCAGCAACAGCTCAGGTGGTGCTCCTGAGGACGCATTGGGGGATTCGTCCGACTGATTGTGCATCGTTCCTGCTTCCTTACCCTGCATGAATAGAACTCAGGTTTTGGCCTGATGACTGTGAGAGCATTTTGGAGGGGGGGCCCCTCATGTAAAACTTGTGTTCATCGTATTAGCAGACGCTACACTGCCCTTGCGCCCGCGCCAAGTGGTTGGCCCAAGCGACGCGCTGGTCGGCTAGTTTACCTTTGTTCTGTGCCGGCCCTGAGGCAGCCCGCGGGGGCTTGTGGTGTCTCGAGTGTCCCCTGATTGAATCCGTAGGATCTGCAGTAAAACACCCTCCTGAGAGGACGCGGCGGCGGCAGTCTGGGCTGCGCGCAAGCTAGGCCCGATCCGGCTCGCGAGGGGCTCACGAGGGGAGGCAGCTGAGGCGAAGTGGTAACCAAAACGCGAGAAATTGCTCGAACGAGACTAAGCACCCCTTCCCCGAACACACGCAAATGTCAAATTCAAATCCAACTTGAATCCAGCGGGAGAAAGCGACAACCAAAGGGAAGAGCAACGAAAGCAAACAAAAGGTCTGGCACCTAGTCTAGTCTTGGACGTCTTCTCACCAGCGTGGAGCTAAGTGCTGCCACTGGGCGTGGGAGGGAGCCCCAGGGCCTGAGGTCGGCACCCCTGAGACTCCGGGGCGTGTACAGCCCCACTCATTATTACGTGAGAGTGTCATGGGGCGGCGAGCTTCACAGGCACTGGGCCTTCTTCATAGGTACCGACCTTGCTTCATATCGCCAGATGAGGGCCCCGCCTTGCGCCACACTCTAGTGCCATCAACGACGACTGGAAACCAGGACGCCGCCGATGGGGTAGAGCGGTCGCCCGCAGTTCCCCCGACGACCACGGGTCCTCCGCCGGGGGCAGGCCCTTGGGCACCTCCCCAGCGGAGGGCCTACCTCCTGAGAACACCTTGCTCCGAATGCCGCGGTGGTGATGTCGGATCCCTGCCCCTCTCCTGCAGCCCCCCGCGCCCTCCTCCCGAGGGGTAGGAGACTGTGGGAGCGGGGCAGCTGCTCGCTGTGGCAACCTGCACCTCCTGCGATCCATGGTTAGCGTATGCCTGCTGAAGAATTAGCGGTACCCGATAATCGTTGCCTCCAGCGTGCCAGTGGGACCGTCCCGGGACTCCTGGAAGGGCTCAGCTTCTGGCGCCTCGTCCCCCCAGCTTGAGCTGAGGAGCGAGCCTTGTTCGGCCTTGTGTGGGTGTCCTTGGTCCATCATGAGGGGCACGTATTCCTCTGGCGCCATCACCCCGAAGGCCACGCCGTAGTGCTCTGCGCGCCACTCGGTCCTACCTGATGCGCCTACCGTGGGGTGGCAGCGCGGCTGTCCACTGGGGCTGAGGGTCGCGTCGAGTCCTTCTTCGCAGACCAGGAGCGGGGGCTGCGCCGCCGTCGGTCCGGTGCTGGCAGCCTCGCTGGTGTTGGAGTAGCCTTGGAGCCCGCAGGCGCGCGCGGAGCCCCCGCGCGGGCCGCCCTGGGTTGGAGATGGGAGCCGGTTGCAGAAGGGGTGAGCACCTGAGGCGGCGAAGCCCAGGAGCTCTGCCACCCGCTCCGGCAGCACGTCGCGACCGCCCTCCAGCAGTCTGCACTGCAGCAGCTCTCGGGCCACCGTGAGCGCGGCCCTCGAGTTCACCTGCTCCCGGCGGGTGTATGGTGTCGTGGTCGCGGCGTGATTGGAGGCCCTTGCTGCCGACCGCGCCTGCCGCGGTGTGAGAGCTGTCGAAGCCTGTCCGCGTCGCCCGTGGCCCGCAGCGCCCTGCGGACCGCGAGCTGCCTGGGGCACGGGGTCGCCCGAGGCGAGCGGCTCTGCGCGGGCGGGCCACGCCGCCCATGGGTCTGGGTTGCCCTCCTGGTCGCCGAGCATGGTGACGACGACGCGACGGGGCACGAAGCGGTGGAAGGTGGATTCCGGCGCACCCCTACCTGGCGCGCCAAATGTCGGATTTCGGGTTCCAGTAGACCCTTGAGGTTCGAACACTGGGGTGCGCGCAGAGATTTCGCCTCCTACCTACCTGCACCCCTCCGCCATGCTAGGATCTAAAACCAAGGAAAGAACAACACAAGAGACACAGGGTTTATACTGGTTCGGGCCACCGTTGTGGTGTAATACCCTACTCCAGTGTGCGGTGTGGTGGATTGCCTCTTGGGCTGATGATGATGAACAATGCAAGGAAGAACAGCCTCGCGAGGGTCTGTTCTTGGTTGGAGGGATGAACTACTGGGAAGAGTTCAGTCACCTTTTCCTCTCTATCTCTTCCTCTCTCTCTCTCACTTCCGACCTCCCTTTGCTATGTGGGTGGCTGGTCCTATTTATAGAGGCCCTGGTCCTCTTCCCAAATATCGAGCGGGAAGGGAGCCAACAATGGCGGGCTAATTTGAAGGGGGGCAGCAAGTATCAGCTATCCTGACAAAAGTAGTCTTCGCCTGTGCAAAGCTCTGGTGATGACGCCGTCTTGGGCTCCACGGTGACCTCCGTCTCGTAGTCCTCCTGGTCTTGGTCTCGTTGCACCGAAATGGCAACCTTTGCCTGATGCCTCGGTACTCCACGGCTGTGCTTGCCCCCTATGCACCAAATAGGAAAGGAGGACGCTGCGCGGGCTGGCACCCGCCTGGCGCCCTGAGTCATCATGGCTTGCGTCACGGGCACCTCGTGAGGTACCCCGCCTTGATCTCTCCGCCTCCTCATGAGCCAGCCTGACGAGGCCGTGCCTGAGGAAGCTCCACGTCTTCCGCCCCGCGAGGCTTGGCCCCTCGCGAGGGTCTTGGGTTTGTGTTGGTGAAGACGGGCCATGCTGGGCCCCCCCTTGATCCACGCCGCAGGCAGGCAAGTCTGGGGACCCCCGTTCCCAGAATGCCGACATTCTTAACTTTCCCCAATTTCATAGAAGCGCATCCCAAAGTTTGGGATCCCCCCTCCCCTCCATTTCCCCATTCATACACCGTTGGCGGCACGACAACCTCCGCACTGCGGCCAGCCTCCTCTGTCCGCCACCACATCCTCCACCTTGCCGGAGCCGCTACCCCTACCCCATCATCCACTGCAAGAGATGGACGTCTCTCATCCACGACGCTGGACCAGGATCCTTTCATCGCTTCATCGGCGCCATCGTCCACCTTGCCGTTGCCGCTCCTACGACCGCCTCGTCCACGGCAACAGGATATATCCCCCGACCCGGCCGTCTGTCATCTAAAGTCTTCTTCCCCACCGCCGACAGCCATCGCACCCGCAGCACCCTCAACGTATCAGCATAGGCCTACACAGCGTCGCAAGAGAGGTGGTACTCTTCCATATGTGCTTAAGTTATTGATCTCACCCAGAAAATAGATCGTAATTTGTTTACTGTACTTTTCTTGTCCGTATCAAATTTTAGTGGCTAGTTGAAAGCAAACATTGGTTGCGAAGTAGCTTTGTCCGGTTTGCACCTTCAGATCCGCCATGGCACGAGCACTATACTCGTAAAGCTTATGGTTTCCCCCCTTTATATTCACTACCATCATCGTAGGTGCTTCGTGTCGTGCTAGCACTGCTCCTCAAGACCTCAACCCAAAGCTTACGTGTTGAAATATGAATATGATATGATGCTCATATCACTAAAACAGAGAACGTTTAATTGGTCACCTAATGTTCCTATATTCATTTCGAAAAGCAAGTGCACCACCCACTGTTCTAGCTAGTTCCACTTTCCTGATTTTTCTCTTGATGCTTAGGGTTTTCCCCTTTCATCTACTCTACTATGATTTGCGTAGGTGCTTTCTGTCATACTAGCATTACTCCACCCTTCAAGCTAAACAACACAACACTCAGAATTCAAAAGCTTAGTTGTTCAAATATGATTGTGATATGATACTAATACTAGTTAACCGACACATTTAATTGGTTAGCTCAAGGTCCTGCTTGAGTTTCCAAATGCATGTCGCGACATATAGAGAGACAACATAATTGCATTTCGATGTCACTTGTTGACCGTACTTTCTTGTCCATACCAAATCTTAGTTGTTATTTCAAAGCAAATATCGGTTGCTAACTACCCTTTGCGCGGTTTGCAGCTTCAGATCTGCCATCCCACTGCCACGGTCAACACTGTACTCATCATGCTTATGTTTTCCCCATTTTATGATGACCACAATCAGCCTACGTGGTTCGTTTCATAATAGCACTGCTCCACCCATCGAGCTAAACAAGCTTAGTTGTACAAATTCATATCTCATATTATTGCTGATATTAGTAAAACTGAGAGATGTTTAATTGGTTAGCTAAATGTTCCTACTTTAGTTTCGAAATGCATGTGAGCCACATATGGAGAGACCGGAAAGAATAGTATTTCTCTGTGCGCTCTGGTTCATCATGGGTGGCCAACCGACATTGTATTGAAAGACTTGTAATATATTCAATCTTCTTGCTCTTCTGCTCTTCTTTAAGATGATACTCTTCTCTTGCGGTCGACTGGTCAGGTCGAGTTGTTCGCCCTTAGTATACTTTGAATCTGGCAGGTCAGGTCGACTTGTTCTTCCTTACTATATGTTGAAGCTATCATCTGCGAAGTGTCATCACTTCTAGAGCTCTCATATTTTGAGTAGTAGGCCACATTATATTAATGCACACAACAAATTACAGCATGCATGGCATCTTTTAAAAGAATTGCAGAGATAGCACAAAGGGGTTTACAGGGTGGCAGTATTGGATTAGAATCACTTCTACATTACAAAGAAAATCTCACTTATTTTTATGTTTTCATGCATGTCAGATATTGAACATTATCAAAATGAATATGAGAATGGGCGCACGAGAGGAGTATCGCGGAACGATCCACTGGCTAACAAACTTGGCATGGTGGAGGATGGCCTATCTTATTCACCCATCAAGGTGCTTCCTCTAACTTTGCAAAGTTGTATTGGTCGCATATATTTTGCATCTGACCTCTTGCATTACTTCTACTTTGTTACACCATCTCTTAGTTTAAGCATCATATATGAGTATACGCCATACCTATCCATTTTCTGTACCTATTCCATGTGTCGTCACACTATGTTTTTCCAGTCAAATGTTGTTCTTTCGTAATAGATGTCCAAAAGGAAGAGGGTGAGTGCAGATCCTCAAGGAGTACAAACTAGGTATTTGGAAAAGGTAGTGATACCTGTTAAATCAGATAGATCAGCAGCCACAGAAAACACATGCCCAACTATACCACACTTTACCCCTACTCCAGTGGCCAAACCCCTATTAGAACTACTGGGAGCCCAGCGTCAGGTACTGTCTATGATATCAATTCAAAATTTGAACTCCTAAATTTCTGCTTGTGCCTTACGTTCTCTCTTGTATGAAAACTAATTTCAGATGAATCTCCTTGCTCAAAGGATCATACGATCTCAAAACAATAATGGGCTCTGCATTGCTCTTGTCAGTACCTCTCTCCCTTTTACCTTGTAACGTTGTACTTAATTAATTGCTATTTGATTATGTATCATCAGTCTGCACCTGAGCTTCATTATCCTTTGTTTCTTCAAATATTATTTGATCTATATTTACTCTTTGCAAAATGTAGAATAATGGCAACGCTTATAAAGAATTTTCTTTGGGGAATTTATTGAATTATCCTTCCATCAACATGGAGAAGGGCTTTGTCCAACCCATGTTAACATGTAATGTAAGTTCATCCTTCTCAAGCCTTCAAACTTTGTTCTAGTATAGATTTGGATAGGCATCATTTCCTCCACTGCTGTTTGCTTTGCTGTTTACATCTGATTGGATGTTTGCAACACCTACCAGTTTCAAATTGTAGTTGTAAAAACATGTTCCTTATGCAGAACAGATCCATTTATTTGCTTATATAATTGTGAAACCTGTTACGTGTCTCCTTGTTTCTCTTTCAGACTCGTATCTCTTACGCCATGTAGAACTTTAGGGAAGATAGTGAGCCAAACCATCTTGAGGACAGCAAGATGACCCCAAGGTCCTGTCTTGATGAAGACAGTGAGTTGAAGCTACTCACCAGCAGGTGTGAGACAACCTCTGTGCAGTCGCTGCCTCAATCAGTTCGACTTCTTCAGTCTAAACTTAAAGCGGAAAGGCTTGCTTCAGCTCAGGTCCAACTTGAAGTTAAAGATGCAATGAAGATGTCAGAGGGCTGCCGTGCGCACCATCATTCCTTAAATATAGTGTTGATGCATCTATCGTTGACACAACTGAGGTCTACTCAGCTTCTTCAGCTGTTTGGGGGGGCGACCTGGCCAGGCCTAGTGCCTTCTGAAGTGCTCTCAGTTTTGTATATTCTTTTGTCGGCGCGTTTATTTACACTGATGGCGAACTTTGATGCCTAGTGGATGTAATATGTGTGATAGCCGTGATAGCCTAGCATAAGTTGCTTGCTTATTTATTTCCTTGTTGTCTTGTTTATTTGTTTTCTTGTAGTCATTGCAGTTCTTTTTCCGCGGTTTGCTAGTGGCTGCAATAACCTATTTTTTTAAAACTAGGCCACAATAACCATGGGCTAATATTTACTGTAGTGACACTGGGCCTCCTACGGGCCGTAGAAACAGTGGGCCTTCTACGGGCCGTAGAAACAATGGGCCTTCTATGGATCACTGAAACAATGGGCCTTCTACGGGCCGTATCATCAATGGGCCTTATACGGGCAGTATGATCGATTGGCCAAACATGGGCCAATAACAAGCCGCATTATGGCCGTAAACAGGCTAGAGTTGGAATCGTCTGTTCATGGGCCGACCATAACGGGCCATCGTTAATAGGCCGTATTTGATGACGCTATGAAAACAGCCCAACGTATTAACGGACCACAAACGGGCCAGCTGTAACCACAGGCTGAATTTGGCCCACAAGCAGAAAATGACAGTAACGGGCCGTAAGTAAACGAATGCTGGAAATGAGCCCAAGAATAAATGGGCTCTGAGAAGGCCAAAAGATAACATGGGCTGGAAACGGCCCAACGGAATAACAGGCCGTTAATGGGTATAAAGCGATACACTGTTCATTACAGGCCAGTTTCACCACTGGCCGTTAAAGGGTGTAAAGTGATACAGTGTTCATTACGGGCCAGTTTCACCACGGGCCGTTAATAGGCCAAGAGTTACATAGGGCCTCATATGGGCTGAAAGACGTCATGGGCCATACATGGGCCAGAAGTGAAAACAGGCTGGAATCATATTGGGTGGCCCAGATGATGCTACTGGGCCTAATTCGGATAGGGCGTAACGGGCCTTGGGTTAGCGGGCTGTAAATAGGCTATATGCGAACGGGCCGTTAACAAGCTTTACATGGGCCGGCCTGCCACCTTTTAACCAAGTCAAACGGCCGGCCTTTTCACAGGAATGGGCCTCTGTTGGGCCGTGCCACGTGTCGACGTATCATAGGCTCCTTCTGTCCAATGAGTGGATGACATCTGTCCCAACGATGAGCCGACACATGTTTCCTCCAGCCAATGATGATTTTACAAGTGGAAAATCCCCATAGGTCGGGGCTGTTAACCGGTTATCGGATCCAAAACCCGACCCGATAGCTTAACGGCTTTCCGTTATGGTGGATGCCACGTGTCGGTCACCCTTGACGAAAGCACTTCTGTGACGCGGGATTTATCGTCATGGAAGTGGACACTTCCGTGATGATAATTTTGGTAATGTCATGGAACACTTGTACGACAGCACAGGTATGACTATCTTGATTCTGTCATAAAATCGTCATGGATGTACATGCATGACAGAAAATGCGACCTACTGTGACAAACACGTATCATCACGGAAGTGTATTTTTTTGTAGTGTAGGGTGCCTTGAGAAACTCAGACCTCTCTTCTATGATGGTCGCGTGCATATCGCTCGAGGATGCAGCTAGCCGCAAGGTGCTCAACGTATCCATACACGAACAACAGAGGACGAGGATGTTACTGGGGAGATAGATCTAGTCGCGGCTCATAGGGATGCTGCACGATTCAAGTTCAGCCATAGTGGAGTTTGGAAGGTGGGGTTTTTTGGGGCTTGATTTACGGGGAGAAGGCTCTCGATGCTGGAGCGACTAGCAAGGGAATAGTGGTACTAGGAGAGGCGGGGGTACGTGAGCATACATTGATATGATGAAGAGTAACCTCACGATCTTCGGCGAGACGGGGATGGAGATGGAGTGGTGCTAGGGGAGAGGGAGACAAGGCGAGGCATGCCATACAATGGCTGTTATAGTGACTACACAGTGCACAAGGCGAGGCTGACATTGGTAACCCGAACATGCTGCCTGGACTAGTGTCACCTCGGGCGTAGGGTGTAACACCCTGGTTTTCGTCCCTTTCTTTTTCTTTTTGATTTATTTGCTTTTGCTCTAATTTTCTTCTTGGAGTGGTTCTGTGGACATGAAACCTAGGAGATTATCATCATTCATTCTCCCAAGTGGCTCATCATCCTCAAATCTTTCCCAAGACCATGTAATTTCCACTCTAGCCCAACCCTAAATTCTTTTTCTCAGGAATATTCCTTTTTCTATTAAAGGAATGACCCTATTTGTCCTAGGTTGTGAAGAAACCTATATTTATATCACTCCCAAAATTCCCAAATAATTCTCATAATTTATTTGGGTCATATGTTGTCCAAATATGCCCAAACTTTCCTTTCCTAACCCAGAAATAATTCCCGAATAAGCCGAAATTCAGCTCCATTTGCCTAGTGAATCTACCTCAGCAATTTTTCAAAGTTTTGTCAGATAGAAGCCATTATGAAGGAGGTACTAGCTAGGAGTACCCAAATGAGTTGAAATTTTTCACACTCCTTCATGTAGCCGAAATTCAGCTCCATTTGCCTAGTGAATCTACCTCAGCAATTTTTCAAAGTTTTGTCAGATAGCCATTCTTCCCAAATGAGTTGAAATTTTTCACACTCCTTCATGTGCTCATTTCATCACATTCTTCCAATTTTAAGCCTTATCCAATCATGTATGTGAGCACACCATCAAATCTTTGATTCTGTTAATATTTTCAAGTTCTGAAGCAAGTATATTTTATATTGCTCCATTAATTCAGAGAAATTACAAGATCATGCTCCTACCAATATCACTTCTCTCCACAAAATTTGGGGCCATTTCATCAAGCCATTTTCTCCCCAATATTGTTGCAAGTTTTGGACAAAGAGGATGTTTGTGAAGCAAGTACCATTTTGGCAAGTCCATTTGGTATGAAATTTTTTACAGAATCTTCATATGTCCATATCATGAGACTTTGCCAAGTTTCATCTCATTTCAACACTCCATGTTAGTGCATCATCCAAATCTTGATTTTGGACTCTATTTGAAGTGGTAAAGCAACTATGCTTAATTTTGGTCCATTTCCTTCAAAAAACCAGGATCATAGTCCTTCCTATGCTAAACACCCCACATATCAATTTTGGCTCCAATCAATTCTTTGTTGAGCACAGAATTGCAGCTATGTTTGCTACAGCAAACTTTAGGTGATCACTCCGATCTAACCACAGTACCCCAGATCAAGCCATAACCTCGTAAATGCTCTACCTTGGAAGGACTACCATCTAGACAACGTTTTGGGTGCCAGAGAGCATGGGACACCCCGGTTCACGCAGTAACTGCGATGTTAGCGCGATAGTGCATGCGTTCTGCAGCGTTTGGCCACGTCAAGGACGTCGCCTAGCTCCGGCCCCTCCCCCTCTCGTCGTTCCTTCACGCCCGTGCATGTCTACGAGGATCCCCTCGTCGCCGCCTCTCGTCGTTCCTTCACGCCCGTGCATGTCTACGAGGATCCCCTCGTCGCCGCCTTCACCCTGGATCCCTCTACCCCTCCTATAGAACGCTCATCGGCGCTCGCTGCCGCGTGCCCACGGACGAACATTGCCCGGCAACCTCTGTTTGCGCCGCGGCCTCTTTCTCCCCGTGCCCCTTGGCCTGCTCCGCCTCGTGAGACCCTCCCATGTTCCTCTCCCGCCACCTACCACCGAGATCGCGTGCGTGCCCACGCATCTGTGGCTCTGGCCACACGTCCATGGTGACATCCAGCACGACACCTCCTCCCCTCGGCTATATAAGCCATGCCTGGGCACTCCCGACACCTCCCGACCGCACCAGCAGCTCCCTCTCACTCCTAGAAGCCACCGCGACTCCTCAGTCCATTGCTGGAGCCCCTTCTTCCTCCCCCGTGGTCGCCACATCCAATTCAACCGCGACCTAAATTCCGGGGAAGCAAAGCCTATCTCCCACTTCTTTCTTCACCACTAGAACTAGAAGACCCAGGAGAACCTCCTAGGCTCTTCGGCCTGTCCCCCGAGCGGCCGTGGTCTCACCCCCAACTCCGGCCGACGGCCTCTCCCGCGGCCACCGTGAGCCACCGCGGCTACAGCCATTCCCGGCGGGCTGCTGCTCAGGCGGGCGTGGACCGATACCTCGATCCAGTTGATGGTCAGACCCCAGCTGGAGATGGCCTGAGCCATCGGGGCAAGCGCCAGCGCGTGCTCGGCCTCGTCTCTGCCTCCCCATCACGACGAATAACAAGAAGGAGGGGGAGGAGAGAGAGGACAAGGCGGGCCCCACCTGGCAGCGGCACAAGGCCGACCCCGCCCTGCTAGCGTGGATAAGTGGAGGCGTATTCGCCCGAATATGTCTCCCCTTCCCGAAAGTGTACTATGGATCTCCTTTGCCTAAGAATGAGTTTTCAATCTCTGAAATCGTATTCTTTAGTAGTGCGCTTTCAGTTTTTCAGTCAGGGGCCTGTTTATGATTATTTTAATTACAAATGTGTCCCTGGCAGAAAAACCTTTATAACTTTTCACTCACAACTCCAATTCAGGTGATTCCAAACCCACTTCTTCGTCTCGTCGAGCCCGTTCCGATGGGATAATTTTCAACATGTGATAACATTCTGAAAATGAATATTTTGCCCTTGCCCTTATTTAGCCCCATCCGAGAGAGAATGTTTTCCGGCGATTCTTTCCGCGAGCTTCTCACACTTCCTCCCGGTGAACCCATCCACCCTAGGCAAGCCACACCCTCCATTTGGATGATTGAAATGCAGTGACATGGTTTACTTATTTAAACTTGCTTAATATTTTTATTAGCTACATATGACTTGTTCATGGCATTTCTAAGAGTGATATTTTGATCTTGCTATTGCCATGATGTTGCTTGGAGTTCTAGGACTAATATTTTGAAGTTGATGATGATGACATGTTGGCATTGGATTATTAGTGGCTATTATGATTATTTTCATGACGGTATTTGATATTATGCTTTGGACTATTGCTTTGGATATGATGTCATCATGTTGGTTTATGGTTAACTATCTTGATTTTGTTGTTGGATTAGTAGTATCATGTTTCTTTGATTCATCAATATCTTAGTTGATATGCTACCCTCGGAGTATTAGGTTATGACTATATTATTCTCTGGATTATTTGTTGTATATTGCTATGACTTGGATCATAGGTTGATTGATGATATCGGAGTATCACTTATCTCAGATCTATTTTTGGGGGACAAATTCCGTCTTTCGTTGGTGAGGTGCCACCGAACTAGGCTTTTCAAGTGCAACCACATTTTTCTTTATTGGGGAGGCCCTAATGCGGTCAATATTTGTGCCTCTCACTAGTGCCTCCAACTAGGGAAGGTTATACGGATGCGCTACCCTGATCAGGTAGGCTGGTGTAAGCCGTGTGTGACCAAGTTGTTTGCGCGCTTTTGTCACCATTTGGGACCATTTTTGTTTTGCCACTACAGTGGTCGTTGGGTGTCATGATATGACATCGGGGCCACCCAGGACTGATCCCAAAGGGGAGTTGGTCGGAGTGGCGGGGAGAGTGCCATGGCAGTAGAGTGGTTTTGTTAGAACACCATTGGTCCACCCGAATGGGAGCACGAGGCCATGGGTTCTGTGATGTGGGTACAATGTGCTAACCTCTTCAGAGAGTGTGTTTAATCTATCGATAGCTCCGTCCTCGGTCATGGGCACAAGTTTGTACTAGGTCACATCGTTCGATCAACACTCACATGACGGAATGACTTATAGGTGATTTATATGTGGATATATTTGAGGAGTACAGTTTGGCAGGATGTTGATGATGATATTGGGATGATCTCGAGGATGATCATTCAGTTTACCATATGGTCACGCGGTGATCATGTGGAGGCATTGATCACAAGGTGATCGAGGTGGTATGTTGGTTGGCCAGATAGCCAAGAGTGAGATGGTTCTTAAGATAGTGGTTCAGCAGTAATTCTAGTAGTGCCATATCATGCTTAGTTATTGCTTTCACATCATAGTAGTTTTCAATAACTTATCCTTTTAATGCGATGTGGTTGTCTTGCCTTGATGATTTTGGTTTTTGTCAGCTTGCAAGTAAATTCAATGTACTGACCTGGCGTGTCATGCCAGATTGCAGGTGATGCCGTGATTGATTGTTTTTCGAGGTTACCGCGCGTGTGAGCTAGATCATGTCCCAGCCAGAGTCCCTGCAGAGTGGAGTTCACCACTGTCACCATTGTTCTGATGCTAGAAGTTATTCCGCTGCTACAAGTTGTTCTGCTGCTAGCATAGAGCTACCTTAGCAAGCGTAGTATCACCGTGCTGAAGTGATTCTTTGTAACATCAGACCTTTGTATCCATTATCCTTTATAATAAGAGATGATTTGTTCTATGTCAAGCAGTGTCGTATTCCAGAAGACTTGATCTCTGGGCTAGAATACTGGGTGTTCTGGTTCCTCTGAGCCAGGGTGCCACAGGGCTTGGTATCAGAGCGGGTCTAGTTGTAGGAAGCCCTAGTCACCGCGAGCGGTAGAAATTGGTAGTATAGAGTCAATCTTGTTGGTTGCATTTGGTTGCTTCATTATTGCATAGCACGCATATAGATTTATTATTTGTGCTAATGGTTTATCTAGTGAGTGTAGCTGGCATCGGTTCAGATCCACTACAGCTCAGCCTCTACATCTCTCCACTCTCCTTTGAGCATGTTCTTCGGTGTTTGGCGTCATTTATGTCCCAGTGGAGTGATGCCAAGTGTTCCGAACACCATTTGCAGGATGGTGTCGAGGTAATCACACCAGTTTCTTTTCTTCATCCCCACCTATCGTTTCAGTGATAGACATGCTTCTATCCCGAAATCGTCCTTTTCTCTTGTCGTGTTGGCAACCCTTAATGATCTTAGTCATCAAGAAAGGGCAATGTCAGCAGACTCAGTTTTCCCCGCTATCCTATTCCTTGGACGAGTACAAATCCCTTCTGTCTGCTTGATAATAATGTGGCCAGAACATTCGTGTTCTGCTACATGGTTACCAAGTACGTCCTCGCCTCCTAGCTAATCAAGGATGCTACCTTGCTAGTCTAGCACTTGGTGTAGCTATGTTTACACTGACCTTTCCACACATTGATTTGTCCTTCGTGCACACCTTCACAGCATGTTAGATCATAATCCCGGAGTTCCCGCGAGATTTGTGTGCTTAAGTAGGCATGCATATTGTGTGATTAGCAGTAATATGTGACTTTGTTTGTGTATGTGTCAACTGTTTTTGTGTGTTTTTGTTTACCTGAGATTTCTTTTGCTCCTTTCTTTTTGGATCCTTGGTGTTACCCTATTTTCCCTTATGGAAGTTGCTCCTCCACCGACACCAGACTCGAAGAAGCAATTAGGATTTCAAGTATTGGGAAGAAGCTCGGCTGAACACATCAAGTCCACATCAGTATTTAATCCTCACACCGTAATGGACAAGTAAGCCAGAAGACAAGTCGGGTACAAGAGCAACGGTATATTTTCAGTCAAAGGTATGGATCATATACAATGTTTTGGATCAACAATGAATGATTCTTGAAATATGTTATACTCCGAAAGAAAGCCAGAATGTTCTATGATCAAGGAAGACAGTCAAACAATTTTTCTCATGCAAGTAACCAGCAGCCAAAAAATATTATGGGTGTGTATGGCTTTCAGTATGCATATCACAGTATGAAGCTTTGGGTATGAGAAACTCAGCCTTCCTCCACATGCCACTGGAAGAAGCTTATGGTGCAAGGCTCCTTAATTTTCCTCAGGATAATATATGGACAGATTCTGGACCAAGACACCCAGTTTTTCACAAGCAAGACCCCTCGACCAAGGCTTCTGACATAACAAATTGAATCTTTCTCAACAAGCAACCAAGGGAGAAGCTTCTTAGGTACGGAACCCAGTCTTCTCCAGCACGCCACTACAGCAAAAGCTTGGAGCATAAGCTATCAAGTCTTCTTCAGGAAGCCACTCAGATGGCTTCTCACATAAGAAACCAGCCTGTGTCATACAATAATATGCACCATCGACACTGTGAGCTGGCAGTATATGAAAGTGCAGCTCAAGGCTCAAATTTGCAATAATTTTGTCAAAAGTACAAATCATTCAAGACATATGCCTACCTCAAGAATCGAGTGTTCAGTTGCATATGATTCTTATATATATGGTGAGCCTGTATCCCCGATCATACCAGTCACTCATACGAGATGCGGCAAGGATCAAGCAGATATACGCAAATGAAGATAAGGATCCCACAACCTCATGAGCCACGCAAATGAAGATAAGCAGAGATACATCTCATGTGATACAAGGATCGACAATGTCTGGAGATGACAACGCAGAATCAACAGTCTTGACCATGGTCACTAAGGCCAATATTTCCACAATTGACAAGGAGATCTCATGAACTCTTGTCACCCTCTTGTATGATTAGCCTCAACAACGAGCTTTGTACATCTACATGCCCAGAGTATATGTCATATATGTGTGGACCCAGGTCAGAAAACAAGTACAAGGAGTGGTGCCAAAAATATTGCACTAACCACATCAATGGTCATATGAAGAATCAAGGACATGTGTGGCCAAGTTATTTTAGTAAGGTATCCTGATAAAGAAAATCATGACCGTCAAAGGATGAGACTGGTAGCAAAGGTATGATGATTTTTTCATGACCATCAGGGTCTGGATACCCAAGTCAGTTGGAGGCCATAATTACATATGGATCCACAAAGGCATACCCTCAAAGGCCTACACCGTTCTACAAGGACTTCATATCCCGTTGACCTGCTTAAAATGGTTTGTGTGGAATACCCAAGTCTGTTCTGTCAGATCCAAGATTTCCTTTGGAAACTCTGTAGTTTGACTTCAATGGCAGTGTTAAAGCATCTCACAGCCCATTACCATAGATGGGTATACCGACAACATGGGTAAATCAAAAACTGAACAATCATCTTAGACCAGGTATACTCACTAGCGGAACCCGGTACACGGACAACTTTCCATGAAAGGTATCTTCCCACCATCACCCCTGTCAGGACAGTCTTAATATGATAATGTTTGAGGTACGTTACAGCTATAAATCCATACCCCTTTATATTTCTCACAACAGAAGGTAGTCAAATCTTTGGTACATATTTCATGCTCGAGCCAAAGAAATAAATCAAGATAAATCAGTACTATCTATGAGCAGTCAGATCACGTGAGGAGAATGGCCATGTTTCTAATCATTGATTGAATCCAGAAGACATGCATTTGTCTGAAGCAACCCCATGGCAGAAGTAAAAAGTTTCATGACAAAAGGGAATTTATGCTCAGGTCCTTGGATATCACCGAAAATACGAAAGAATCAACGTCAGCAAAAGGATTTGGTATATGAGCAAAAACCCGTCAAAATTTTGGAAAGGTGAAGCAAACCACCCCAGAGCAAAAGTAAGCAGATTGTATGAAATTCTTGAGGGAATAATAAATAAAGGAAAAGGATAACCGAGTTGGAAACGGTTTCTTAAGATGTATTAATACTTGTTCCCTGAGAAACCAAATCTCGAGGACGAGATTTCTTTAAGGGGGGAAGGTTTGTAACACCATGGTTTTTGACCCTTTCTTTTTCTTTTTGATATATTTGGTTTTGCTCTGATTTTCTTTTTGGAGTGGTTCTGTGGACTTGAAACCTGGGAGATTATCATCATTTCTTCTCCCAAGTGGCTCATCATCCCCAAATCTTTCCCAAGACCATGTAATTTCCACTCTAGCCCAACCCTAAATTTTTTTCTTAGGAATATTCCTTTTTATATTAAAGGAATAACCCTATTTGTACTAGGTTGTGAAGCAACCTATATTTCTGTCACTCCCAAAATTCCCAAATAATTCTCATAATATCTTCGGGTCATATGTTGTTCAAATATGCCCAAACTTTCCTTTCCTAGCCCCAAAATAATTCCCCAATATTATTTCTTAATTTCTGTCCAGAGTGGCTTTCTGTGAAGGAAGTGCCACCTATCCTTTCTTGATTGCTCTCAAACTTTTTGGGCAAGCTATCTCATCCAAATAATTTTTCCATGCCGAAATTTAGCTCCATTTGCCTAGTGAATCTACCTCAGAAATTTTTCAAAGTTTATGTCAGACAGGAGCCATTATGAAGGAAGTACTTGCTAGGAGTAGCCAATTGATTTGAAAGTTTGCACACTCCTTCACATGCTCATATCATCACATTTTTTCAATTTTAAGCCTCATCCAATCATGTATGTGAGCACAACATCAAATCTTTTATTCTGTTAATATTTTCAGGTTGTGCGAAATTACCAGATCATGCACCTACCAATATCACTTCTCTCCACAAAATTTGGGGCCATTTCGTCAAGCCATTTTCTGCCCAATATTATTGCAAGTTTCTAGAGAGAGAGAGGATGTTTGTGAAGCAAGTACCATTTTGGCAAGTCCATTTGGTATGAAATTTTTACAGAATCTTCATATGTCCATATCATGAAGCTTTGACAAGTTTCATCTCATTTCAACACTCCATGTGAGTGCATCATCCAAATCTTGATTCTGGACTATTTTTGTAGTGGTAAAGAAACTATGCTTAATTTGGTCCATTTCCTTCCAAAACCCCCAAGATCATAGTCCTTCCTATGCTAAACACCCAGACATCAATTTTGGCTCCAATCAATTCTCTGTTGAGCACAGAATCGCAGCCAAGTTTGCTACAGAAACTTCAGGTGATCACTCTGATCTAACCATAGTACCCAGATCAAGCCATAACCTCATAAATGCTCTATCTTAAAAGGACTACCAGCTAGACAACGTTTTGGGTGCCAGAGAGCACGGGATGCCCCGGTTCATGCGGTGAGTGTATTATTGCGCGACGGTGCACGTGCTGTGCAGCGTTTGGCCGTGTCCAGGACGTCACCTAGCTTCGGCCCCTCCCCCTATCGTCATTCCTTCATGCCCGTGCATGTCTAGGAGGATTCCCTCGTCGTCGCCTTCACCCCGGACCCCTCTTCCCCTCCCGTAGCTCGCTCGTCGCCGCTCGCCACCACGTGCCCACAAACGAATAGTGCCCGGCAACCCCTGTTCATGCCGCGGCGCCTTCCTTCCCGTGCCCCTTGGCCTTCTCTGCCCCGCGAGACCCTCCCCTGTTCCTCTCCCGTCACCTACCACTGAGCTCGCGTGCGTGCCAATGCGTCCGCGGCTCTAGCCACACGGCCACGGCGACGTCTAGCCTGGCACCTCCTCCCCTCAGCTATATAAGCCATGCCCGGGCACTCTCGACCCCTACCGACCTTACCAGCAGCTCCCTCTCACTCCCAGAAGCCACCCCGACTCCTTAGTCCATCGCTCGAGCCCCTTCTTCCTCCCCCATGATCGCCATGCCCGCTTCGGCAGCCGCCTAAATTTCGGAGAACCGAAGCCTATCTCCCTCTTCTTGCTTAACCACTAGAACCACGAGACCTAGGAGAACCTCCCAGACCCTTCGCCCCATCCCCGGAGCGTTCGTGGTCTCACCCCCAACTCCGGCCGATGGCTACGCCCGCTCCACCGCGAGCCACAGCGGCTGCTGCGCTCAGGCGGATGCGGACCGGTACCCCGATCCCGTTGATGGCCGGACCCCAGCTGGAGATGGCCTGAGCCACCAGGGCAAGCGCCGGCATGCGCTCCGCCTCGTCTTTGCCTCCCGTCGCGATGATGAAGAAGAAGGAGCGGGAGCAGAGAGAGGACAAGGCAGGCCCCACCAAGCAGCAGCACAAGGCTCGGCCTCGCCCTACCAGGGTGGATGAGTGGAGGCGTATTCGCCCGAATACGTCTCCCCTTCCCGAAAGCATACTCTGGATCTCGTTTGGCTAAGAATGTGTTTTCACTCTCTGAAAGCATATTCTTCCGTAGTGTGCTTTCTGTTTTTCAGTCAGGGGCCTGTTTGTGATGATTTTAATTATAGATGGGTCCCTAGCAGAAAAACATTTATAACTTTTCACTCTCAACTCCGATTTAGGTGATTCCAAAGCCCACTTCTTTGTCTTGTCGAGCTCATTCCGATGGATCATTTTCACCATGTGATAAAATAATGAAAATGACTATTTTTCCCTTGCCCTTATTTAGCCCCCTTTGAGAAAGAATGTTTTTCGGCGATTCTTTCTGTGAGCTTCTCGCACTTCCTCCCGGTGAATCCATCCACCCTAGGCAAGCCACACCCTCCATTTGCATGATTGCAATGAAGTGACATGGTTCAATTATTTAAACTTGCTTAAAATTTTCATTAGCTACATAGGACTTGTTCATGGCATTTCTCAGAGTGATATTTTGATCTTGCTATTGCCATGATGTTGCTTGGAGTTCTAGAACTAATATTTTTGCAGCTAATGAGTATGACATGTTGCCTTTGGATTATTAGTGGCTATTATGATTATTTTCATGATGGTATTTGATATTATGCTTTGGAGTATTACTTTGGATATGATGTCATCATGTTGGTTTATGGTTAACTATCTTGCTTTTTTTATTGGATTAGTAGTATCATGTTTCTTCGATTCATCATGATCTTAGCTGATATGCTACTGTCGGAGTATTAGGTTATGACTATATTATTCTCTGGATTATTTGTGGGATATTGATATGACTTGGATCATAAGTTGATAGATGATATCGAAGTATTAGTTATCTCAGATCTATTTTTTGGGGGACAAATTCCGTCATTTCATTGGTCAGGTGCCACCGAACCGGGCTTTTTCCCGTGCAACCACATTTTCCTTTATTGGGGAGGCCCTAATGCGGTCTATTGTTGTGACTCTCGCTGGTGTCTCCAACTAGGGAAGGTTATACGCGTGCGCTACCCTGATCAGGTAGGCCGGTATAAGCCTTGTGTGCCCGAGTTGTTTGCACCCTTTTGTCCCTGTTTGGGACTTTTTTTGTTTTGCCGGAACGATGGCTGTTGGGTATCGCAAAGTGACATCGGGGCCACCCAGGACTGATCCCAAAGGGGAGTTGTTCGGAGTGGCCGGGAGAGTGTCATGGCAGTAGACTGGTTTTCTCGGAATGCTGTTGGTCCACCCGATTGGGAGCACATGGCCATGGGCACTATGATGTGGGTACAGTGTGCTAACCTCTTCAAAGAGTGTGTTTAATCTATCGATAGCTGCGTCCTTGGTCATGGGCACAAGTTCGTACTAGGTCACACGTTCGATCAACACTCATATGATGGAATGACTTATAGGTGATTCATATGTGGATATATTTGAGCAGTATAGTTTGGCAGGATGTTGATGATGATATTGGGATGATCTCGAGGGTGATCATTCAGTTTATCATGTGGTCATGCGGTGATCATGTGGAGGCATTGATCACAAGGTGATTGAGGTGGTATGTTGCTTGGCTAGATAGCCAAGAGTGAGATGGTTCTTGAGATAGTGGTTCAGCAGTAATTCTAGTAGTACTATATCATGCTTAGTTATTTCTTTCACATCATTGTAGTTGTTAATAACTTAAGATGTTAATGCTATGTTGTTGTCTTGCCTTGATGCTTTTGGTTGTTGTGAGCTTGCAAGTACATTCACTGTTCTGACCTGGTGTGTCATGCCATATTGCAGGTGATGCCGTGATTGATTGTTTGTTGAGGTTACCGCATGTGTGAGCTAGATCGTCTCCCAGCCAGAGTCCCTACGGAGTGAAGTTCACCACGATCATCATTGTTCTGCTGCTACGAGTTGTCCCACTGCTAGCATATAGCTACCTTAACATCAGACCTTTGTATCCATTATCCTTTGTAATAAGATCTAATTTGTTCTATGGCAAGTCGTGCCATATTCCAGAAGACTTGATCTCTGGGCTGGAATACGGGGTGTTCCGGTTCCTCTGAGCCGGGGTGCCACATAGGGTCTTGTCACTTCACTGTGAGCACCGGATGAATAATATTTTGACCAACAAGTGTACTACAATTGTACTACTAGTACTAGTAGCATACGGAGTAGTACTGTATAGAGGAAAGAGGTTGTGCTAGCATGCCTCTGGGTTCACTTCATCCTCCAGATAGCATCCATATTGCGAGAAGAACCAAATACTCGTGCATGCAGTAGCACAACGAATGACTTCTTCTTTTTCGAGGATAACCACATATTCCTTAACCAGAAAAGGTTGTGTCTCGCACGCACGCGCCAATATCCATCTGAACCAGCTAGGACACATTTTTTGCAGAGAGAAGGATATGTTCGTATATCTGTTCATCCACCCAAGTGGGTTTTCCATAGGTGCCACCTATTAGGAGGGGTGCAGAAATAAAAAGGAATCATAAAATGTTTTGACCACGGTGATTCAAAAGAGTGACCTCAACTAGCCAGTGGTACATGTAATGATAGAAGGATGCGCACGTACGCCGACACGTCTCACTCCTCAGTATGCTACCCGCATATATAGCTTTTTCATTTTGCAGGTTGGTCTACCTAGCCATCTAATCAACTGCCTGTATGCCACTTCTCCCATTTACTTCTCCATCGTGAACCGATTTTCCTCAGCTTCTTCACCTCTCCTTCATTTGCATTCAAACCCACTAGATTCACATTGTTTTAACTCCTGGAGTAATTCCGATGTCCCTTTGAATAATCATCTTCTTCTAGTTATACTAGACATCAAATCCTAATACTCTAGCGATTCCAAATGGCGAAAGAGATCCTTGTGCATAGTTTTAGCGTCAAACATGTCCTCAGTGAAGGCTCATTGAGCATAGCTGCCATCTTCACCAACCACCCAAGGGTTGTTCAGGAGTGGATCAACTGTGTATCCAACGCTCTCGAAAAGGTGGACATGAAGGTCATCGGTCTCGATGCGGAATGCAGGAGCATGCCACTGGGAAGATCCAACGTGCCACTGTCCTTCAGTTGTGCCTCGAAGATGAAGTTTTGGTGTATCACATCATACATGACCCCTCCATACCAGGTGAGCTCCACGATTTCATCTCTCGAGAGGACATATACTTTTGTGGGGCAGCCATCGAAGGGGACAAACAAAAGTTGGCATCATACAACCTTCATTTGAAAAACATGGTTAACCTACAAACCAAAATTATTGTAGACGATGGTGATAAACCAACACCATCCCTATTTGACGAAGCAAATTTTGTGCTCGGAACAAACCTTGAGAAGGGTGACAAGACACTAGCCTTAAGGTCGTCTAGATGGGAGAATTATCCCTTGACCTACAAACGTATAAAATATGCTGCCCTTGATGCCCATGTGAGTTTCGAGATAGCTGCAAGGTCGAAAGAGCTTGTAGTGAAGCCGTCTCCCACAGATAATAAGAAGAAGGAGAAGAAAAGGAAGATGTTGCAGTAGCAGCAACAGGGCATTATAGATGGATGACTATTTCCTTTCTTACTTGTAAAAAAATTCCTCTCTGTATATATTGATAGATGAACTATTTTGTTGGTGTGCATCTCTTTGGGACAAGTATAGTAGCGTAGGTCCGCTTGAATATAATGAACTATTTATCTACCTAGTTTTCTCTACTACTCCTTGAAGGGATCGGTATGCAATGCATGTGTTAGTAGACATGACAGCTTGTCCATGGAAGCAGAACTACAATGACCATCATGTTTCTCCCACTGCGACACGTGATTCCCACGACACCACGTCCCCCGACATGCGCCTCACCCCTCTCAGCCCCACCTCCACTCTGCCTTTGTGTGCATGACGTGTGGGCCACCCGAACTAGGGTGACCATCAAGTTTCTACCACAGCCACATGTGATTCCCATGACGCCGCTCAAACCCACAACACTGCATCCCCTGACCTGCGCCTCACCCCTCTTGGCCCCACCAACCCACTCCCTTTGTGATCATGACATGTGGGCCAGCCACCAATAGGATCCACATGTCAGGGACTCAAAGGCAGCTGTAATAAGGCGTTGAAGCTTAGTCCCATGGGCCCTAAGAGGGAAATGTAACTCATGCCCCAAGCCTTGTGATGCTACCACTACATGAACTTGTTCCAAACTTGAGATTTGTTTCTTACTACTACCAATGTGCCAGCCAGTGCATTGCAATTGATCCGAAGTAGTAGTAAAATAATACTTTTTCACAAACATGAAATATAAAAAATATAGTTTTGATATAAATATATCAGTAAAAATAAATAATCCTTCACTCAAAATATATCCCTCGGGTTGTTTTGATGAGGTGTGGGACGGGTGTGGCTGGTTTCAAGATAATAATCGGTTTTTAAAAAACTGGAGTGGATTTTTTTCCAACATTTTGTAGCGTGGCATGACATCTGGTGCACCTAAGCGTCTAGAGAAAAGAGTGGAGTGCACTCTCAAGATATGTAGATGCTCCCATTTAGTGGAGTGCATTCTAAAAACATTATCTATTTAGTTTTCTCTAGGCTTTCCTAGCCATGCAACCATGCCACATAAGCTATTCATGCATGCAATCCATAAATTGCAATATACTTGCGTTACTCTCCAGCATGCAATGTCGCCACATCATCTATTCATGCATGTTAGTCATAGGTTGTTTTTTGCATTAGTCTTGATCCTTCACATTTTGGTACAGGTATGATTAATCCAAATAGTAATGTTCTATACAACTAAACTCCAAAGGTTCGCTGGAGCCAAGGCAGAGGACGTACGATGGGGGCGGTGGAGGCGTCTTCATAGGAGGAGGAGAGCTTGAAGGATAATCATGCACGTCCACCGCAACCTACATATCTGCGCGGGACTCCTTGAGCACCCACTAGAGCTCACACTCCTCGAGGGAGCGGCGAAGTCATAGGATTTTCCTAAACCGCGATGGCACCATGCAGTACTCCTCATAGCCGGGGGTGCGGTGCTCACGTCCCGACTCTGGGGTACTGTCTAGAGCACACGCTCAACCACCTCATGAGCCGCGAGGATGCCATGCTCGCAGTCGTGCTATTGGAGCACATGCTCGTGCGCTTGACCGGCGATGATGTGATGTTCGCGGGCATGTTGCCAGAGCACGCGCTCATCTACGTCGAGGGCGGCGACGATGCGATGTAAGCGGGCGTCATCTCATCCACGTCGAGAGCAGCGAGGATGCGATGCTCGCGGGCATGCTGCTGGAGAACGCAATCGTCCACATTGCAACCGGCGAGGATGCGATGCACCTCCTCGTGACCGACCAGGGTGTGTTGCTAGAACACAGCTACCCCTCGTGGCCAACGAGGGCGAACTGCTAGATTACACTGTCCTCCACGTGGCCAGTCAGCCCACGCTACTCGCGGCCGTTGACGGCGTGCTCTAGCTCGGCGATGTTAGAGACTGATACGTCTCCAATGTATCTGTAATTTTTCATTGTTCCATGCTATTATATTATCAATCTTGGATGTTTTATCAATCTTGGATGTCAAAGACTGATACGTCGACGGCGTGCTCTAGCTCGGCGATGTCAGAGACTTTATATCATTTTTTCGGACTAACCTATTAATTTAGGGCCCAGTGTCATTTGTACTTTTTTGCTTATTTTTGACTTTGCAGAATATCAGTACCAAATGAAGTCCAAATGCCATGAAACTTTTCGGAGATGTTTTCCTGGCGATAAGAGAACCTGGAAGCTTCGAGATGGAACCATAAGATGAAAGGGGGGCACTAGGCACCAGGGGCACCAGAGGCCCCTGGCGCGCCCTAGTGGGTAGTTGGGCCCTCAGGCATCGTTTTGACCTACATCTGCATCTATAAATACCCAAAAATCCCACAACCCTTAGCGGAGTCCATGAAATACTTTTTCTTCCACCGCAAGTTCCAGAACCATGAGATCCAATCTAGAGGCCTTTTTGGCACTCTGCTAGAGGGGGCAACGATCACAGAGGGGTTCTTCATCATCCTTGTTGCCCCTCTGATGACGCGTGAATAGTTTACCACAGACCTACGGGTTCGCAGTTAGTAGCTAGATGGATTCTTTTCTCTCGATGCTCTTCTATACAATGTTCTCCTTGATGTTCTTGGAGTTCGATCTGATGCAATTCTTTTTTGCGGTGTGTTTGTTGAGATCTGAAAAATTATGAGTTTATGATCAGATTTATCCATGAATATTATTTTGGTTTTCTCTAAACTCTTTTATGCATGATTAATATAGCTTCGCATTTCTTCTCTGATTTATTGGTTTGGTTTGGCCAACTAGATTGATTTGTCTTGCCATGGGAAGAGGTGCTTTGTGATCGGTTGTGGTGCTCAATCTCAGTGATAGAAAGAGACATGACACGCATGTATCATTACTATTAAGGGTAAAAGGATGGGGTTTATTCATACGTGATTTTATCTTGTCTACATCATGTCATCTTGCTTAAAGTATTACTCCATTTTTCATGAACTTAATACACTAGATGCATGTTGGATAGCGGTCGATGTGTGGAGTAATAATAGTAGATGCAGGCAGGAGTAGGTCTACTAATCTTGTACGTGATGCCTATGTATGATCATTGCCTTGGATATCGTCATAATTATTTGTTTTCTATCAATTGCTCAACGGTAATTTGTTTACCCACCGTATGCTATTTTCTCAAGAGAAGCCTCTAGTGAAAACTATGCCCCCGGGGTCTATTTTCTATCATATATTAAAACCAAAAATACCTTTCTTCAATTTTCTTTTATTTATTTTTATTTTTATTTTTATTTTTGTTTGATCTATTTATCAAAACCTATACAATTTAATCTTTCTCATAACCATCGAGGTATTGACAACCTCTCTACGCGTTGGGTTGCAAGTATTTGTTGTTTGTGTACAGGTGTCATTTACATAGTGTTGTTTGGTTCTCCTACTGGATTGGTAACCTTGATTTCATAAATGAGGGATACTTATCTCTAGTGTAGTGCATCATCCTCTCCTCTTCGAGGAAATCCCAACGCAGCTAACAAGTAGCAGGAAGAATTTCTGGCGCCATTGACAGGGAGACATCATCAACATCTATCAAGTACCTATGCATAAACCTTCATCTCCTTGCATTTACATTATTTTCCATTTTCCTCTAGTTTTCATCTCCCCACTTCTAAAAAGTTTTTACAAAAATACAAAAATACTTTCCGTTTGCCTTTTTGCGCGTTTTCTTGTTTGCTTCTTTGCTTGCTTATTATCTTGTTTACGTAGTCATGATGTCTCAAGAAAATACAAAATTGTGTGATTTTTCCAATTCTAATAATAATGATTTTAATAGTACTCCAATTGCTCCTCCTGCCGCTAGTGCGTAGTCTTATGATATTAATGTTGCTTTGTTCAATCTTGTTAAGAAAGAATAATTTTTTGGTAATCCTAATAAGGATGTCGCGTCCCATCTAAATACTTACATCATATTGTGTGATATGCCAAAGAAAAATAATGTAGACAATGATATTGTGAAATTAAAATTATTTCATTTCTCTTTGCGTGACCGTGCAACAATTTGGTTTTCATCTTTGCCAAGAAATAGTATTGATTCTTGGGATAAGTGCAAAGATGCTTTTATTACTAAGTATTTTCCTCTCGTGAAAACTATTTACCTTAGAAATCAAATTATTAATTTTAAGCAACTTGAGCAAGAAAATGTTACCCAATCTTGGGAAAGGATCAAATTGATGATAAGAAATTGCCCTACTCATGGTTTAAATCTATGGATGACCATACAAAAAAATTTATGCAGGATTGGATTTTGTTTCTAGAAATCTTTAGATTCCGCCGTGGGTGGTACTTTTATTGAGATTACATTGGGTAAAGCTACTAAATTACTTTGTAATATTATGGCACAATATTCGCAATGGCATACTGAAAGAGCTCCTACTAGTAAAAAAGTGAATTCTATTCAAGAAATTAGTACATTGAGTGATAAAGTTCATGCTCTTATGAAATTTGTTGCTAGTAAAAATGCTCCTATTGATCCTAATGATGTGCCTTTGTCCACTTTGATTGAGCAAAATAATGATCCCGTAGATGGATTTTTGTCTCGCGAAACAATTTTAAAATTCATGTTTAGAGAGGTAATTTTAATCCTAGGTCGTTTCTTGGAAATTCCTCTAATAATTATAGCAATTCCTACGGTAATTCTTATTATTATTATATAATAGGATGCCCTCTGATCTTGAAAGTAATACTAAATAATTTATCAATGCTCAAAAAGTTTTCAATACTACGATAGAAGAAAATTTGAGTAAACTTGATGATATGTTTAGGAGTAGAAAAAAATCATGACGTGGAAAATCCTAAGATTTAAATTTTGCCACCCAAGGTTTATATTAATGAAACAATTAAAGCTTTATATATCTCCATGGATGAAACTAGAGAAATAATCGCTGTGCTAAGAGCTGAAAGAGAATTCTTAGAAAAAAGCATGTTTGCTCGGTTTGTTTTGTAGTAACGATGAAGAGATTAAAATGATTGGTATTTCTTCTATTGATTCCTTGTTTAGTAATGTTAAAATTGATGATAAGAGGACTAAAGAAGAGTCAACTTTAGTTAGAAGGCGTCCTCATGATTCGGAGGGTGAAAAACTTGATGAAAAAATTACTAAAGGTGGTTTAGCGAGGTAAAAACTTTAACTAGTGATGTGCCCACTCTCTTGGATTACAAAGATTTTAATTATGATAGTTGTTCTTTGATTGAGTGTATTTATTTGTTGCAATCCATGTTAAATTCACCTAATGCCTATGAACAAAATAAATTTTTTACTAAACATATTGTAGAAGCAATGATGAAAGCATTAGAAGAAAAGCTAGAATTAGAGATTTCAATTCCTAGAAAACTATATGATGAATGGGAACCCACCATTAAAATCAAGATTAAAAATTATGAGTGCATGTGAGAGAGCTAGATAGACCTCGACAGCACGGCTGGCTAGGAGGTGTAAGGTTATTTGTGGTAGAAAGAGATGGTAGAGAGAGATGAATGCTTGTTTGTTGCAGGGAGACCTAACTACATAGATGGGGGTAGCAAGAAGAAGAGAATGGCGGTGTGCCTTTTTTCATGGGATGGCAGAGAGACCAAGAGACACACATCGTGTGAAGAGGTCTGTGTGTGTTGAGAGAGAGAGCGAGAGAGAGGGAGGCGTGGACCTGGATAATGAGATGGGTGCTCATGTGTATGTTATAGGGAAGGAAGTGTCTAGGTGGTAGTCTTATGATGGTGACCCAATCTTTCAATGAGAGTAGGGATAAGTATCGATTTGGTGGATGTTGACATTGACGATCCAACTATATCGTACCCGGTGATACAAATCGACAATCGTTACCAAACCAATCTTCGATGGTCGATGATCTTGTCGTATACACAAAATCAACCTGAATAACGAGATGGAATTTATCTAAGCAACCGAAGAACCGGTTAGAACTAAGATAATGCAATCTTAGATGCCAATATGAATTAATTAAGGATAATGGTGGGGTTGGTGTTATAGGATCTGAACAAGGCGGTAGTCCTACACACCCCGCAAATGAAAATTATATCAAATCAAAACAATGTGTACACAAAAACATGAGTTCTAACCAAAAAAAGATAGTTTCTTTATATATATATATTTGTATAGTTCTATCTATATCTATTCCACTCCCTCCGTTTGTATTACTCCGCACATAGCCTTGACTGTAGCCAAATTTTATAAAGCTTGACCAAATTTGGTGAATCAAATGATATATATTTGGTTGTGTACATGTTAATACATTTTCCTACAAACTTGTTGAAAGTATACAAAGTTTGACTTCAGAGAAATCCAATATGCGGTAATATGTATTATATATTCTATATTTATTATTTTTATGCAGCCAATGTGTGTATTTGCACGTACACGATATAAACTGTTGATTGATGTTGATCCAATGGTCCAGGTGGTTGCGACTCGGATCTACTATAACCTAATTGTACCCACACACACGTTCTTATCAAACAAGCAGCACAAGAGTGTGATCGATCCACATAAGAAGCTCTCAATAAGACCTCCAGACATGCCACGTGGCTGCATTGGAGCCCCCACATCATATTATCCATACTACGTTGACTGGAAAAAAGATAAATCACACAAAACAAGATCTTCCTGTTTTTTGTTCCTATGATATTGTGTCGTGCACATACCTAGTTGTATAGTGGTATTAGTAGTAGTAGTAGTAGTAGTAGTAGTAGTAGTAGTAGTAGTAGTAGTAGTAGTAATAGTAGTAGTAGTACAAACTACTACGTAGTATTAATACGGAGTGCTCCTACTCTATCAACGAGTCCCATCCGACACCAAATTTTTTGGCTTTCATGCTACAACTAGATCTTCCCCTCCTCGTTTATGTTTACCAATGCGGCGGGCGGGGTGCGGTGTGCTGATAGTCGGTTTTCTCTACTGTCGTCCCACATGAAAGTAAAAATGCTAGGCAACACTTCCCCAGCTATGTGGCATGTCGGATAGACCATGGAGTACTCCCGATTCTCGGGCGTGTGGGGGTGCGATGAGAACGCGGCAGGCCTTTTCCTTTTAAACATGTATAAATTGTAACATTTGGTTCTGCTCCTTGGCGCGATCAATAGATAGAAATAACGATTGGAAACGCTAGGGTGGGGATTTTCCCGCCCGATAAGCCATGCTGGCATTGTAGTGATATAAAGCCTACCCAATGCGCATTAAACGGGGGGCGGAACGATAGTGCGGTATGCGACACGAAAG
The DNA here is from genome assembly GCF_003073215.2 of Triticum urartu. NCBI lineage: Eukaryota > Viridiplantae > Streptophyta > Magnoliopsida > Poales > Poaceae > Triticum > Triticum urartu. The sequence continues at coordinate 425,120,796 of NC_053024.1, read as the reverse complement.
GGACATGCTTCATGTACGTGTTCCAGTTTTTCATTTTGAACTTGCGAACATGACAGGCGTGCTGCATGAGTAGTTTTGAATTTATATGTTCGGTCTCAGTTTTTCAATTTACGAGTAGTTCGTAGGTCGGGTCAAGCATCGTAAGTAAATTATGAAGTTGATGCAAAAGGTAAGCACAACGTCCGTCCCGGTTTGTTGGTCCCCTTCGTGTGTTGACGAAGGGAGTACTAGTTACAGTGATGCATATAATTGACGCCAAATGTGAGCAAAGGGATCGCACATGTCTTTATTGACTGGAACGAGAATGTAGTAGTACAATAAGAATTAAGGCCATGATGACGTGATCACAGTGCTGGTTACAGGAGGCAAGAAGAAAGATGCATCCATGAACGTATGACCTCCTCCTCCTCGACTCAGTGCGTCGGGCCATCGATCGGCGGCTTAGGAGCGGCGGCTTTTGTGTTGAGTTCAAGGTGCTTCTCAACAAAGGCGCCCAAGGCTTCCAGCCAGTTGACAAAGGCCAACATCGTAGCGTCCTCACCGACCTTGTGGATGCCTATGTACACAACTATCTCGTACACGTGGATGTGTAGGTTGACAAATTCTTGCAGGGCGAGGCGCCTTGCAGCGAGCGCAACCTCCAGGTGGACATTATTTGTTGCGTCGGCAGGCAGTCGTAGGGTTACCAGTGCTTGAAAGAGGTTCTTGCCATGGAGGCTGATTAGGGTGGCAAGCAATGAGGAGTTTGGGCACATGGGTTGGAGGAGTACGACGATGTCGTCCGCGGGCTTCTTGACGATGGTGAACTTGTTGACGGTGGCAATGAACATCTTGTCCAACTGAGAATCGTAGTTGGCATCGACGTTGGCCATGAACCAACCGGCCGCCAACACCCTATGGAGACGTTCCTCGATGTCATGACACAGGCCGGCGTCATGGACCATCTGGCACAACCGCTGGCCACTCACGTGCATTGCGTCCAAGGGTCTGGAGTGAACACTATTGCGCTTAGTGTAGGTGTGTACGATATGGTAGATGCATTGGAATGGAGGGGCGCCTTTATATGACTGCAAACTACGTTGCATTCACATCATGCTGCCTCTTTTCCCGGTCCTCCTCCCATTACTTCCCTTGTCATGCTAATTGAAGGAGGATGCAGGATTGTCCATTCAACATTTCGGGAACCGCTACCCTCTCCCTCGTCTGCCTTAAAGCCGTATCGACAACTGTCCTAGTTTACTAGTTTACCAACCATTTCTCAGTTTTTTATCGTCCTAGTTTGCTACCTATCAAATCAAATACTAGTACTAGTATGTACTAGTAGTACCAGTAGTACTACAAGTATAGCAGTAGTAGGGAGTAGTGCTCCGCCCCCGGCACGCCTGGCTGAACACACCTCCTCGCTGCCATCAAACGCCTCCATTAAACCCACATGGAAACCGATAAACCAACTCCGGCCACACGTCCTTTCCTGAGCAGGCCAGAACTAAATGCAATGCCGACTAAGCTCCTCACGTCCACCCTCTATTTAAACGAGGCCAGACGCCGGCCAAGCCCCTCCCATCCGCCCTCTATTTAAATGAGGCCAAACGCCCTGCAAGAATCGCACCCCTCTGTCGCTCCCCCGCCTCCTCCTTCACCATTTTCTCCACTCTTTTGAGGATACTAGCTGGCCGGGTGGCCCACCGAGCCCTTCGGATACGTGCGAGGCAGCTCGCTACTCCAACTACCTCACCTAGCCTGATGGAGCCAGTTGCCGCCCCAAGCCGGCGCGTGGTTCAGCAACTTGCCGCTCTAGTTCAGCTCGATGAGGAGTGGAGAGTTGCTCCATGCCGGCAAGGTGGGGAGCACAACAGCACATGTGTTGTCTCTTCAGCCGATGATGCCTCGTCGTATCGCGCCTTCAATGTCTGCGGTGGCCGCACCTCCAGTGCATGTGGCAGCGCCATGCAGGCAAAGACAGAAGGCAGGTGCGCAGAGAGTGACGAGTCAGTGGCCAGCGCCTCTGTGTCTGCCGACATCATCAAGGAGAAGTATAACATGGGATGCCGCCGCCGTTTGGGTCCTATGAAGGCCACCGTTGAGACCACGACTACGTACACAAGTTGTGTCTTTTCTGGTTCTTCTATTTTGAGGACCTTCGTTGACCCCGCAAGTGTCAGCCGAACATGGGATTTGCGGGCGGCCATTTAGACTAGGTATTAATTATACCTCCAGAGCCGGACTAGAACTGCTTAGTTGATATAAATGTAATGAAATTCGCCATGTTTATATGAAAATCCGGCATGTATATATGAAATCCGACCATGTTTGCTTGAATTTCGTCTGGTTAGTTCCAGTTGTTGTCAAAACTAGTGGAGTTACCTGCGCATTTGCGCGGCTAGATTTTAGATGTACTTCGGTATGGGTCTTAATTACTAGATGTTCTCTATTATATGATTTTGACTAATATTTGTAATATAAATATGCATTTGTAATATTATAAATAGTACTATGAGAAACACTCCACCCAGAATAAAAATGATACTCCCTCCAATCTAAAATAATTGTCCCTTACTTAGTACTACACTGTAATAAAGTTGTATGTCAGTGAAAATTAATCTGGATCAGATGGAGTATTATTTCCTTCAAAATTTATGATTTTTTGTAATTTGTTAGCCAATTGTTAAAAAAAATAGTGCACATGTTACTCTTTGTGTATGATTTTTATGATTTGCATTGCATAGAGAATTACACCCCCAACAAAGAACATGTTGGCATAATTCTTTTAAAACATTTTGGAAATTTCAAACAAAACTCAAATTAAATTAAATATCAATTTTTCAAATCTAGACATTCTATTTTTGTCCACCTATCTCATAATTAGTTGTATTGAAATTATATGTTGCTTGATTGGTGTAACTCAATCATCCATTTTCTCTAACACATACTTTTTTCGAACAACCTAAAGAGTGGTTACATATTTGACATCATCTTTTGCTCATCTTCATTCTGGTCTTGTCAGGCACACTGTTATACTGCCCAATACACTCTTGTTCATAGATCGACCACGTGCTTTATATTTTGCATTTATGGAAATATTAGAAGTATGTTCATACATCCGAGGCATGTTACATTCTCAATTATTTCATCTCGCTACACCTTGTTTACTTTAACTCAAATCAAATTCATACCTTTAATTTAAATATTCCAAGTATCAGTTCTAATTGAGAAATGAAGGCTGTTAGATCATTTTTTTTCAATTCTCATTTAATACCAATATATTGATGTTGGTCAACTTTTTTTGATGTAGAATTATAGTTGTTGCACCGACCACTTTTCTATAGATTAATCTTGGTAGGTATAGTGAACATAAGAGATGTAGATATTTCCTTCATCTAGCAGGGTGACCCGCGCATTTGTGCGGCTAGATCTTTGTGAATCCTTATTTCAAGTGGAACGGGTCTAACACTCCATTGTAGTGTTACCTTTCATGCAGCTCATTCCAGTAAAAGTTTTTCGTAATTCTCATGAGACCCTGTCTAGCTTCTGCACTTCATTGTCGGTCGGTATAGAAACATCAATGAATAATGAACACCTCAATCTAAATTTAGGATGATGTGTCTTGGTGAATTTTGAACCCAGAATTAAAATGGCATTTTGTGAAATTTCAAATATAAATAGATATGTATTTTTATACCTAGGATATTCAATAGGAAAAAAATATTTCCTTCTATGTCTTATGTAGAATTATATATATATATATATACCCAATGCTAGCTTGTCATATACAATTACTATTTTAAAATTGTAATCCAAATTTCATATGTATACAAATTGTAATCTCTATGAACTTTTTTTGCGGGTGATAATCTCTATGAACTTAAGAGGAGCTGTGCATTTTATCCATAATTTATGCATTTCGAAATGAATACTAATTTTCATGTGAGTTGTTTGTTATTCAGCCACAGTTATCATTTTATTTATGAATTCTTTATTACATTAGTTTTTGCATATCATTCAAACATGAAAAAATGTAGGTAAAATTACACCCCCGAAATAGTATGACCAGGCTCTTTCTATAAGGATTATTATATGTGACTAAAATGTGACAATGTGCCATGCAAAATCATGCTTTATGTTAGAGAAATGAGCAACTATATTCTCAGGAGGGCCAAGGGACAATACATATACATGTGTACAATGGGGATAAACCGAAAAGAGAGACTATACACATCTAACACCCCCATCAAACTCATGGTGGATCAACCGCACTGAGTTTGGAGAGAAAGAGCCTGTGTTGCGCTCGAGTTTGGGCCTTAGTGAAGAAGTCAGCCAATTGTAACTCAAAGGGCACATAGTGGAGAGCAAGAACCTGATCTTGTACTGCAGCATGCACAAAGTGGGCATCCACACCGATGTGCTTGGTGAGCTCATGCTTCACCGGATCATGGGCAATACTGATAGCTCTGGTGTTGTCTGATAGTAAGGGAGTCGAGGTAGTAGTCGACACACCAAAATCCTCAAGTATCCATCATAACCAGATCACTTCATCCGTCAACATAACCATTGCTCACAACTCAGTCTCTATACTCGAGTGAGAAACTGCAGTCTGTTTCTTTGTCTTCCAGGTAATCAGAGAGCCACCAAGAAAAACACAGTAAGCAGACAATGAACATCGATCAGAGGGATCACTAGCTCGGGTAGCATCCGAGTAGTCCTGGAGCTTGAGAGAGCTGGAGCGGGGAAAGATGAGATGATGAGAGATCATTCCACGAAGGTATCGTAAAACATGGAGGAGAAGGCTATAGTGGACAGAGGTGGGGGCCGAGACAAACTGACTCAGGATATGGACAGGGTAGGAGATGTCAGGACGCGTGACAGCGAGATAGACGAGACTCCCAACAAGGTGGCAATAGCGAGTAGGATTGGGAAGAGGATCACCATCAGAAGCACGAAGTTGAACGTTGAGCTCCATAGGAGTCACAACAGTGTGCTCATCGCCGAAAGCAGCTCGATCAAGAAGGTCCCGGATATATTTTTCCCGGGAGATGAAAAAACCATTGGAGGTCGAAGAGACCTCAATCCCAAGAAAATAACAAAGATGACCAAAATCCTTCATGAGGAACTGGTCACGAAGGCGAGCCTTAAAGGCAATGTAGTCATGTTCATCACCCCTAATGAGCATGTCATCATCATAGAGAAGGAGAAGAGTCCGACCACGAGGAGACGTGTGAACAAACAATGCGAGATCATGATCACTGGGCAAGAAGCCGGCGGCAGTGACTATAGAGGCAAAGCGCTCGAACCAGGCGTGAGGAGCTTGTTTGAGACCATAGAGGGAGTGGCGAAGGCAACATACCATGCCATCAGCGGCATAGTATTCGGGTGGTGGCTGCATGTAAACCTCATCACACAACTCACCATTTAGAAAGGTGTTCTGCACGTCAAGCTGAGACACAGACCAATGACCAACAGAGGCAACAACAAGGAGAGTGCGGACAATGGTCATATGGGCCAGAGGAGCGAACGTCTCATCATAATCATGTCCTTGCTCCTGTTGAAAGCCACGAGCCACAAGACGGGCTTTGTAGTGCTCAAGGGAGCCATCAGAGCGAGTCTTAATCTTATAGACCCACTTGGAGGTAATGTGGCAAACACCAGAAGGAAGCAAAACCATATCCCATGTGCCAGAGTGCTCAAGAGCAGCAAGCTCCTCAGCCATAGCAAGCTGCCATTCAGGTTGAGTCATGGCAGTCTGATAGGAGGTGGCCTCGGCAACAACATAGAGACCATGACGGTTAGGAGAGAAGCGATCAGGTGTGGGGTAAGGCCGAGCATGGAGGTTGTGAACTGGGGGAGGCGTGAAAGGAGTGGCGTCGGAAGTGGAGGGCGCATCAGTAGAAGCATCCTCAGAACAAGGATGATGAGTGTAGTGAAGAGGAAAAGGAGAGAGAGGACGACAGACTGGAGAGGGTGGTTGAGAGGTGGATGGAGGTGAAGGGAATGACTGTGGTGACGGTGGGGAAGGAGGAAGAGGGAGAGGTGCAGGAGGAAGAGAGGAAACAGGAGACGCAGGAGAGGATGTATCGGGAAGAAGAAGAAAAGAAATATCGGCCACAGAGAAGGTGGAGGAGGGAGGACGCTGGTAGTACGTATGGGACTCATCAAAGGTCACATCATGTGAAACGCGCAACCTACGACCAACTGGATCCCAACATTGATAGCCCTTGTGCTCATCACTGTAGCCTAGAAAAATACACTCAACCGATTGAGCAGTTAGTTTGGTGCGTTGTCGAGGAGCAAGAAGAACATAGCACACACACCCAAACATACGAAGAGCGGAGTAGTCTGGAGAGTGACCAGAGCTATGCTCCATAGGAATACCACCCTGCAAGGCAGTCAATGGCTGAATGTTGATAAGGTAGGTGGATGCAGACACGACCTTGGCCCAAAAATGAGGTTGGAGGGAAGCGCTGATCATTAGAGCATGAGCCGTCTCAAGCAGATGACAATGTTTACATTCGGCAACGCCATTCTAAGCATGAGCACCAGGATAGGAGAACTGGGAAAGAGTACCCTGCTCCGCGAGAAAACCACGCAACATCTGGGACATAACTCGCCAGCAGAGTCATCATTGAAAGTGCGAACAGGTGTGGAAAACTGGGTGTGAACCATGGCAGCAAAACTCTTGTATATGGAGAGGACCTCACTACGAGATTTAATAAAGTAAAGCCAAGTGTAGCGAGAGAAATCATCAATAAATAACACATAGTAGCGATGACCACCTCTTGAATCAAAGGGAGCACGACCCCATGCATCAGAGTGAACTAAATCAAATGGATGCTGAGACACCGACTCGCTATGAGGATAAGGTAATTGAGTTTGTTTGCCAAGTCTACAACCCTCACAATGTAAAGAAACATCTCTAGAAACATACCCTGAGACACCCTGACGCACCAAGGATGATAAGCGGGAGCCACATATGTGACCCAGGTGATGATGCCACTCTTGGAAGAACGCAGAAGAGAAGGCAGCGAGAGCATGGGAACTGGCTGATGTGGTGGCAGCAGAAGGAACATGAAGCTAGTCAACTTGCCAAAGGCCCTCTGAGTCATGGCACCGAGGGACAGAACCAACCAGGGCCTTGGTGTGGAGGTCCTGGACAGAACAAGAGTCGGGATCAAGAATAACATGACAACCAGAATCAGTAAGTTGGGCAGCGGAAAAAAGATTCATGGTAAGACGAGGAACATGAGAGACATTAGGAACTGAAAACGACGAGGTAGAGAGAGTGCCACAACTAGCGACGGGAAGGGATGTGCCATTGGCAGTAAGAACATTAACAGGAGAATCAAGAGGTCGAAGAGAAGACAAAGCAGAAGAATCGGAAGACATATGAAAGGAAGCTCCCAAATCCAGAACCCACAAAGATGTACCTGAAGGTGTAGTGGCGGATGATGACGGAGGGGTGACAGGCATCGCAGCAACAGTAGAGGTGGCGGTTATCACAGCAGCAACAGAACCAGTCGATGAGGAGCTAGAGGCAGCCAGGAGGCGCTTGAGCTTCACAATGTCCTGATCAGTGAGTGACGGGATCAAAGGAGACGCATTAGTCCCACTAGAAGAGGAGCATCTCTCGGCACATTGCTTCCTGTGACAATTAGCCTCTGGGTGACCTTGTCGGGAACAATAGCTACAGAAGGTGTCACGCCGCGACCGGCCCTTCTCAGCATAAGGAGGGCGACCAACCCCCCTGAAGGTGTGGGCAGGAGCGGCGGAGCGGTGGGGCGAGTAGATGATACAGGAGCCCTGGCAGCTAATACATAAGGAACCAAAATTAACCCAGCAGAACGGAGGCGGGTCTCCTTAGAACGCACCTCAGCAAGCACCTCGATGATAGAAACACGACCACGAGCAAGTAAGTGGGCACACCGAGGCTCAAACTCTGTGCGGAGGCGAGATAAGAACTCATGGACACGCTGGAAATCCAAGTCGGCCCTGGTAGTCTGACAGCAATGGCAAGCTCCACAAACAACTGTGTGAACAGAATCAAGCTGACGCTAGATGGCAGAACACTGAGTGTATAACTCGTCAACAGACGAGTCACCTTGCTGAAGAGCATGCTCCTGACGCACCACCGACAAATACAGGGCATCACCAGATAGCTGATAGTGCTGACAGAGAAACGACCACATTGCTGCAACTATGCCGAGGCCCATGAACTCGGACGCAAATTGAGGGAGAACACTAGCAGTGAGAACAGCAGCAGCCCGAGCATCATCATTGCACCACTGAGTGTAAGCAGACAGATCCTCACGGTAAACTGAAAAAGCATCGGTGTAAGCTGATACATGTTGATCATAAGCATCAATAGCAGTGTCATCAATGGCCTTAGATGCATCTCGATCAGCCTGAGATGCATCTGCAGCAAGAACAGGTGGCACTGGTGGCACAGGAGTAACGGGAGGCACCAAACACGGCAGACAAGGGACCTCACCAGAGAGAACGCCCCATAGAAGAAGGCCACGCATATGGATGCGCATAAAACCAACGAACTCGGCATAGTTGGTGCCATCGAAGATCACCGAGCACCGCGGCAACATAGCTCTTAGAAGACAAGAGGAGCGCATGCGCCTCCTGCCTATTTTTGGTCAACACTCCCCGATCTGGATTGGGGCTGAGAAGCTCATGCTAGCCCGATGCAACCCCGAATGGGGAATCGGGGGGAAGGGTGAGCTCAGGAGGAGGGCCGACCCTAGGCTGCACCAGCAGCAGCGGAAGGAGATCCGGTGGCCAGCCAGAGGCGAAGGCGGCGGCGGCCGGTGCTGCAGCCATGGGTGCGGACAAGGGCGCGTGCTGGGCGCAACCGGGGCGCAGCTGGGCGGAGATGGCGCGGGCTGGGCGCAGCCGGGACGTAGCCGGGGCAGGCAGGGAGTGGGCTGGTCGCAACCCTGGGCGCGGGCGTGGACAAAGCAGCTACAGGCTTCTACCGGGCACAAGGATGGCGCTGGATGGCCAGCGGCTACCGCGAAGAAGGTGGCCGGCGACGGATGGCCAGCGGCTACCGCGGAGAAGGTGGCCGGCGACGGGGGAGGAGGTGGTCGGTGACGAGGGCGGAGATGGCCAATGAAGGGGAAGCTAGGCATGGAGCTGCAGCATGCGGGAGAGGAAGAGGAACCTGGTAACTAATATCATGTTAGAGAAATGAGCAACTGTATTCTCAGGAGGGCCAAGGGCCAGTACATATACATGTGTATAATGGGGATAAACCGAAAAGAGAGACTATACACATCTAACACATCTAACACTTTAAAGTCTTTATATGTTCTGCTCTGCAATGCCTCGTCGTCCTATAGTGCTTATCATTACATGCATAATTGTTGGAGGAATGATATTACTGACCAAAAGAGGATATAAATGACTCGAATGGAAATCATTTAATAATATTATTCCATCTGTTTCAAGAATGGGCATTTCATAGCTACATTTACTCGATTAGTGTAATCTAGCGATGATATTAATGTAGTGCTAAAGGTTCAAGGCATCTTCTATAAGCTAGCAGCACAGTACAATGGTCTGAAAGTCCTTTAGGACTCGTATGTATGTACTTCTTGTCTTCATTGATTAATCACGCATGCATGATGGCGATGGTCAATTTTTTTGAGAAACACATGCACATTTTAAGGGGTGTTTTGGTTGACTCTTCTCAGGGATATAATCTCAACTATTACCGCAGCTCCCGCATCCGCAGCGCCTACGACGGGGCGTGCATGGGCTCGGTGGAGCGAGCCTCCAAGAGGAAGGTTGCAGCCTCAACTTCAAGCTCCGGCGGTGGAACCTCAAGTGGCCGTTCCGGTGCTTCTTCATCACAGCGCAAGAAGGCCAAGGCGGCGGTGGCCGGTCTTCTAGAGCTGCCACTGTTGAACACGCTTGCTCCTCTGGCCAGGGGGAAACTCAAGCAAATCGCTCTGCTTTGCAACATCAACGCTTCAGCCATCTTGGACCAAGCACGGGCACGCGACTTTGGCGCCGCTTCCGTCGGAGCAGCAACTGCCATGACTGTCAGCAGCTCCGCTTCCACTCATTTGTGCATCTCCAGCCTTCCTGATGTGTAGATCATGTTCTTCTAGGCATCTATCCCAGTTACCTGCGTCAGCTCTGCATTCTGTCAAGTTAGGTCGCTGCTATTACTTCAGACAGTTTCTTAGTGTGGTTATGCAACTTCAGTCTTGTAGTTTGGTGTCTGTCAAGTCTAGTTTGCTCCTGCTAGTTCCTTCGTCGGTCAGTTTGTATCGAGTCTGTTGTCTCCCATGCTTGGGCTTTATGATATCTTTAGTTTGCATCTTCTATGCATGCATCTACATCTCCTCGCTTCTCTTTTGGGTTGTATGCTCTTACTTATATTATGAAGATGCTTAGCTGGAATGTCCACGGTCTTGGTGATGATGACAAATGCTCGCTGGTTCGTGATGTTCTAACCTCTTGCCGCCCTAGTATTGTGTGTTTGCAGGATACTAAGCTGCAAACGCTCTCTCAATTCAAGATACGAAGCTTCCTCTTTGAAAATTTGTACAATCATGCGGGCTTCACCCTCTGATGGTGCTTCGGGGGAGGGGGGGTCCTTGTTGCCTGGGATTCAAGTGTGGTGCTTGGACAGCCTATATCAACACACAAATATCATGTTACTGTTAGATTTTCGTCCACAATAGCCAACACCTCCTTTTTTCTCGCAACCGTGTACGCTCCCTGCTTGAATAGTGAGAGGCCCATTTTCTTTGAGACTGTGAGCAACGTTGTTGTGCATGCTGATGTTCCCTGGGTTGTTGTGGGTGATTTCAACATGTACCAGTTTGCTTTTGAAAAATCTCGTGGTAACATCAACTGGAGCATCATGGAATCCTTCAACTCTTGGATTAGGGGTAATGGCCTGGATGACATTCATGTGGATAACAGGAGGTTCACTTGGTCTAACAAAATAAGTTCACCTACGCTGGCTCGTTTGGACCGAGTGTTGGTCAATGATGCTTGGAATCTAATTTTTTTTGCACACCACGGCTACCATTGTGCTAGCTACTACCTCTGATCATACTCCTATCTTGGTTCAGTTTTCTTCTGATAGAACTAGGAGCAGTTTGTTCAGAATGGAAAACTACTAGCTGGAAATGGAGGAGAGATGGAATATTATTATAGACAATTGGACAAGGGGTGCCAAATTTTGAAATCACCAGCTTCTTTAATCAGTTTCAAGATGAGAAGAGTTAGAGCTGCGAGCTGCCCTCCGTGCTTGGAGTAGGAAAAAAATCAAGTCTCAAGGTTCTTACTGAGAATAACAAGCATGTGGTGAGCTTCATAAATGCAGTTGAGCAGAGGTGTTCACTCTCTGCTCTTGAAGTGGTGCTTCAGGAAGTTGCATCTGCCAAGGATGAGCAGCTGGTTTTTTGGCAAACTTCCCTCGGGCGCCGTCGTGCCAAAGTACGTTGGTGTGTTCCCGGTGATGAAAACCGTCTGTTTTTTCACATTGCTGCTAACTGTTAGGCTCGTCGGAATAAAATCAAGGTTCTGGTCCAGGATGAGGTTGAGTTCTATCAGAACAGCCAGAAGCTAGCCCTGACCACTGGTTACTTCAATAACTTGTTGGGGCAGTCTGTTGTGTCCCTGCCTACGGTGCAGCTCAGTTCTTTGTACACGCATACAGACCTCTCCAAGTGTGTGGCTGTTTTTTCTTGGGCAGAAATTGTTACTGCTATCAACAGGGCGCCAAGTAACAGGATCCCAGGCCCAGATGGGTTTACCAACGAGTTATACAAGGCCTTCAAGCACCTGCTAAAGGATCATATTCTCAGGTTCTTTGCTGACTATCACGCAAACAATGTCTCTTTGGAGGGCACTAACATGGCCTATATTACCTTGCTACCTAAGAAGGATACTCCGCTTGAGCTGACTGATTGTAGACCAATCTCTTTGGTACATAGTCTGCCTAAGCTGGCCTCTAAGGTTTTAAACAATAGATTGCAATGCGGAATTCCAGAGGTAGTGCATCCTTTGCAATCTGGTTTTTTGAGAGGTTGCTCGATCATTGAAAACTTTGCTTTAGCCAGTGAATTGGTTCGGACTGCTCACACAAGGAAGCTGCCTATTATTGCTTTAAAGCTGGACTTTCAAAAGGCTTTTGACACTATTTGTTGAGCTGCCTTATTCAGATATTTGAAGCTAGGGGCTTCCCGTGGATGTGGATTCAGTGGATCTCTTCTCTTCTATCCACGGGAATATCAAGAGTTCTAATGAATGGAGAGTTATGTGATACCATCTCTGCTAAGAAGGGTTTCCATCAGGGTGAATCTTTGTCCCCATATCTTTTTATCTTGGTGCCTGATGTTCTTCAAAGTCTATGTTGCATGCACTTCTAGGATGGCAGCTTGCTGCACCCCCTTGGCTTGGACGTTTTGTTCCCAGTACTGCAATATGCGGACGACACTCGCCTTATTTTCTGTGTGGATCTTCAGCAAGCACAGGTTGTCAAAGCATCCTAACTGCTTTTTCAGACTTCTCTAGGCTACAAATAAACTTCCACAAGAGCACTTTGGTTCTAGTTTCGATTGACGCTGGAACTGCATTGGAAATTGCTCGGTTTCTTGGCTGTCCCGTCTCCTCCTTCCCATGAACTTACCTTGGCCTTCCTTTATCTCTGAACAAGATGAAGCAGGGCATGTTACTACCGGTTATCCATAAAGTTGACAAGAGGTTATCGGGCTGGCTGGCTACTTTTCTTTCTTGGGGAGGCAGGCTCACTTTGATTAACCCCGTGCTTGCTGGCATTCCTAGATACTTCATGACTTGCTTCCCATGGCCGAAGGAGTCCATTAATAAGCTGGAGGGGCTTTTGCACACTTTCTTCTAGCAGGGCAAGAACAAAGTCGTGGGTGTCCATCGCCTTGTCGCTTGGGACAGAGTCACTCTTCCACGATATGCGGGTAGCTTGGGGATCAGAGATCTATCGGCACATAACCAGGCAATGCTCTATAAGTTTGTGGCCAGGGTTCTTCAGTTCTCAGATATACCTTGTTATCAATGGTTGGCCTCACAATACTGCAAAAATAATCTTCCTCGTGGCAATAGTACAAGAGACATGGCTCTCTGGAAGGGGCTCAAAACCTGCATCCCACTGGTCATGTTTTCTTCTCGTTGCTTGGTTGGTTCAGGGACATTGAGGATGAATCTAATATACGTATTTTTAGTGGGGAATCTAATCTAATATACGGATTAGAGGAACAAAGATTACTGAGTTTGCATTGGGTAGGGATGTGTGTTTGTACGGTGGCAGAAACCAACTCATATGCCCCTCTATTTGTACGTGCAATCATCTAAAAAAATGTGTTTCTACGTACGGGTCAGTGTTTTATTCTTTTTTGCAGCGAAGAATTAGTGTTAGTATTGCCGCGGGAAACCAATTCTTGTGCTCCTCAGTTTGTACGTGCAATCATCAAAAAAATTGTACGAAGTATGTGAAATTCTACATGTCCTTGCCTAATATGTACAATATTATAGAACCGTCTCTTTGCCATATCCTTAAGTTGAACATGCAATATTTATAACCTAATAATGTGTCCATGTCCTTTCGTAATCCCCACCGTTCAAACATCTTAGTGTTAAGACTATTGAGTCGCCATCGTTTGTTTTCTGTTGTTTTAAGTATATAATGTATTTTTTTAATCTAGGCCATTACAGCTAAAATCAACAGACTATATATTGTTGTTTGTACTTTCACTTTAGGCAGTTTTTTTATCTTGCAGTTGTTGTACACAGCTGGTACATTTGTTTTTCCAATTACCTAGTGTTGTAGGGCACGGTCTCGTACGCGATGGCTGCAAGTCCTTGGACACATGTTTTTTTGCATGTATAATTGTGAGAGATCAATATGCTACCTACATGGACGTAATACAATTTAATTTCAACCATTATTACCGAATTCAAAGGGAGAGTATAATTTTTATTTCTGTACACGCATGTGAGGACGTTGGGCATGCATGACTGGCTATCCAGCGTCAAATCACATCTAGATTACAATGTGTGTTTCCTACTCCTATCCTAGTCCGAATACATCTGGATTGATTCTTGTTTTTCATGTACATACCTTATGCTTATATGCATATAATGTGACATCTAGATTGATTCTGGTTTTTTGTGTACATACCTTATGCTTATATGCATATAACGTGGCAACATAGTAGTCCAATATTACCGGTACAAATGTTTTTATGATGTTATGTAGAAACCTTTAAATCTTAGCCATTGTTATTCTAATCAAACGGTTTAAAAATATGAGCATATGTGGACGAACGTGATGGCTTATTTGTCTCTTGTTTTAAGTATATAATAGAGAAATGTATGTTGCTGGCGTTCGATATCGTTGTCCGGCATCCTTGTCCGCGGACGGAAGCGGGAGGAAATTTGCCGGTTGCCGTTGGCGGTGCTGTTATGCTAGAAATAATAGTCACATCAAATCCATTTGAGTTAATTGCATGTATGATTCTCAAAAATAAGAAGTTAATTGCATGTAGAGTAGATAACTTGCATGGTGGGTACAAATTCATAAAAAGGTTCAAAATGAAACACATCAATTCTTAATCTTGTATTCTAAGTACTCTATGTGTACCACTGTCAGTAGAGTAGAGAAACAAGTATATATAAAAATGTAAAAACTGAAGACTCCGACAGAATTCGAACTCAGGTCATCGCGTTGCGAGCATCGGGCACTAACCAATCCACCAGATGTTATTATCAAGGAATCAAGACATGTCGGCCTTTTTATATAGTTACTGTGACAATAGGTTTAAATTGATATATTTTATGGCTGCCCCGATTGATCTAGAAATCATTAGTAGCAACAAAGAAAAAGGTTGCCTGTAATTAACAGAAAACTAGGCGAAAGCCATCACATCAGGCGTGTAAAAACAAGGCACACTCGGCGCGTTGGCTACACACACATGTTGTCGAACAGAAAAGCGTCGTCGAGGCTGCAATTCGGTGTCATCGTTACTACACCTGCACGTGCGACTCCGCCCCCATCATCAAGGACCACCAAGAAATCTACATATTGAGGGGGGCTACAGAGAGAAAGTCGTATCGAAGGTGTGTGAACGAGGCACGGAGATGCGACTAACGAGTGTGTGTGTGTGTTTGAGAGAGAAGCCAATAGATAGATTATGATCAAGATCGAGGTGCCCCCTGCTCCTATCTTTGCTGGGGGAGAGAAAGACGTATCGAGTGTGTGTGGGTATGTGTGTGTGTGAGAGAGAGAGAGAGCTATGTTCACACATGAACACGTCACCGTGTACCCTCGACGCCGGGGGTGATGCACCGCAGCTCACGTCGAAGGAGACCCGCCGGAAGCGTGGTACGCAAGATAATCTAGTGGGCACTTTTGTAGACCCGAAACCCCACACGCCCGGGAGGGACCCTGTCCGGGCGCGCGGCAGCTATGGGCTGCCCTAGGTCGACTTGATCGCCCCTACGGCCTAGAGATTCGACGCCCTGCAACAAGAAGAACGAGGAAGAAGAACTAGGGTTAAGGAGAAAAGATAAAAGATCAAAAGTGGTAGATGATTTGATTGACTGTTTGTTGTTCAATCGGCCATCACCATTTAGGTATATAAGAGGCGGCTAGACTTCCCATGCAAGGAAAAGGCTTGGATTCATGTCCAAAACCCTAGTCAAACTCGGATTGGTTTTATCCAAACTTTCCAAAACTTTTCGGTTTAAACTAGTGGCACGTTGCGGGTCTTTTTTGTGGTGGTAAATGTAACGCCCACGATGCGGCTATATCTCCAACGTGTCGAAGCACGACTTAGAGGCATAACCGCATTGTAAGCAATGTCGCAAGAGGGGTAATCATTACACATCCCATGTACTGAATAGGGAAAGAGGTACAAAGTTGGCTTACACTCGCCACTTCACACAATACATGAATAAAGCATTACATCATCCAGATACAATCAAGGTCCGACTACGGAACCAAAATAAAAGAAGACTACCCCTAATGCTACAGATCCCTGATCGCCCCAACTGGGCTCCACTACAGATCGACTGGAAACGAACCAACACAACGAACAAGATCTTCATCGAGCTCCTCCTTGAGCTCGGTTGCATCACCTGCACGGTATCAATGGCACCTGCAAACTAGATTTGGAAGTAATCTGTGAGTCACGGGGACTCAGCAATCTCACACCCGTGAAATCAAGACTATTTAAGCTTAAGGGTAGGAAAGGGTAGTGAGGTGGAGCTGCAGCAAGCACTAGCATATATGGTGGCTAAATTACGCAAATGAGAGTGAGAAGAGAAGCAAGGCAACGGTCGTGAAACTAGAAGTGATCAAGAAGTGATCATGAAACTACTTACATTCAAGCATAACACGAGACCGTGTTCTCTTCCCAAACTCCGCCGGAAAGAGACCATCACGGCTACACACGCGGTTGAAGCATTTTAATTAAGTTAAGTGTCAAGTTCTCTACAACCGGACATTAACAAATTCCCATCTGCCCATAACCACTAGCGCAGCTTTCAAAAGTTCAAAACCCTACAGGGGTGTCCCAACTTAGCCCATCACAAGCTCTCATGGTCAACGAAGTATATTCCTTCTTCCAGAAAGACCCGATCAGACTCGGAATCCTGGTTACAAGACATTTCGAAAATGGTAAAACAAGACCAGCAAGACCACCCGCTATGCCGACAAATCCCGATAGGAGCTGCACATATGTCGTTCTCAGGGCACACCGGATAAGCTAAGAGTACAAGAGCCGACGTAACCCAAGTTTCCAAGGGATGGCCCTGCACGGTGCTCTAGTTTGGACCAACACTCAGAGGAGCACTGGCCCCGGGGTTTAAAATAAAGATGACCCTTGAGTCTGTAGAACCCAAGGGAAAAAGGCTTAGGTGGCAAATGGTAAAACCAAGGTCGGGCCTTGCTGGAGGAGTTTTATTCAAAGCAAACTGTCAAGGGGTTCCCATTATAACCCAACCGCGTAAGGAACGCAAAATCAAGGAAAATAACATCGGTATGACGGAAACTAGGGCGGCAAGAGTGGAACAAAACATCAGGCATAAGGCCGAGCCTTCCACCCTTTACCAAGTATATAGATGCATTAATTAAATAAGAGATATTGTGATATCCCAACAAATATCCATGTTCCAACATGGAACAAACTCCATCTTCACCTACAACTAGCAACGCTATAAGAGGGGCTGAGTAAAGCGGTAACATAGCCAAACAACGGTTTTCTAGGACAAGGTGGGTTAGAGGCTGGACATGGCAATATGGGAGGCATGATAAGCAAGTGGTAGGTATCACAGCATAGGCATAGCAATAGAGCGAGAAACTAGCAAGCAAAGATAGAAGTGATTTCGAGGGTATGGTCATCTTGCCTAAGATCCCGCAAGGAAGAAGAACGAGTCCATGAAGAAGACAAACGGACGTAGATGAACGGATCCTCACAACTCCGGAACGAAACCGAAGCTAACGCGAGAAGTAACCCGGAAAGAAGCAAACAAACATAGTAAACAACCATCACATAACCTGGCATGATGCACAATCAAGTATGATGCATGCCCAGTTTAAATATGCATTGCATGGCAAAGTGCACAAACAAAACTACAAGTTAAGTGGAGCCCAATATGCAACGAGTTGCATATTGACGGAACACCACATCAATTATTTAGTTCTCTCTCGGTTATGTACCCAACAATATTAAATGTTGTTAAGCATGGCAAGAGGTGAGGCAAAAGTAAATTACACATCTTAGGCAATTTAAATGAGGCCGGAATCACCAACAATAATTCCGGAAAAAACCCATATGCATTTAGCAATTTAAAGCAAACAACAATTTTAAACATCTTAATTGTTGTTATCATGATGTAGATGACATGTGCAAGTTTGTGCAATTTTTATTAAAAGTTGAAAAGAGCATTGTGAAAGCATTTGTGTCACCGTGGTAGAAAGAAAGGGGTGCCATGGTGATGAAACGGAAATGATGTCGCGACAACATTCCGATGATCCGGTAGCTCACGGGGATACCAGTGCAAAAGGAAGTGTGACGGGAGCGTGTCATGCAAGATGATGGGGTGATCCCGATTGCCGGGTTCCCACGGGTGGACGACATGGCAACGAGGAGGACCATGCAAGTGACAATTTCAGACACCGTGCAAACACGAGGTTCATCTCATTCAACACACATGCATTCGGTCCACGGACGGTCGTTCTCGGTGGTTATACCTTCGAAGCGTGCGTTCTCGGAGCGTAACGAGTTCGTAGTGGAAGTGGTGGAAGTAGTGGTACTTTCCGAAGAGGAACTTGATGAACCCAACATCTCCAAGGCGACGGTAGTCGTACTCGGCAACGGTAACTTGTAAGGTCGTCTATTTCGTGGTACTTGGGTGAATCCACGAGAAACGGTAGTCGTACATGGTTCATCGAGGAACTTGACGTTTCGGCCTGTAGTCGTTCGAGCATCCGACGGTAATGGTACTTGGTCGTTTCGAAGAGGTACTTGGGGTCATTCGAACTTGCCGGTCTCGTCATCTCGATGGGGTACTTGACGTTCTTAGCGATTCCGAAGACGGCGGTAGAGGTACACTTGTTGTAGGGGTACTTGTCGGATCCACGGCGACGGTAGCTTGTTCACGTTCGTTCAGAGAGGCACTTGATGACTCCAACATCTTCGGGGCGACGGTACTTGTCAGGTCATCATGTAGACGTACTTTCGAAGAGGAACTTGTCGCGTCCCAAAATGAGCAAGGCAAAAACCCTCGTTCAACGGCGCTCGAACTTGACGAAAACCACGAACGGTTCTTGGCGTATCCTGGTCTTGGAGAGGCCTATGGAAAAGAACTTTGCGAAAACCCCCGAAGGCGTTGCTCGTTCGTTCAAAAGGGAAAGAAAACAGCGGCAGCAGCAGGCATCGCAGACACCGGGCGCAGTCGCCTGCAGACGGTCGGAGATGCAGCAGCAAAAGCAAAACAGCAGCAGCAGTTCCCGAAACTTGACAGCGCGTGGAGGGAGGAGGTCGAGGACGCAGGCGGGGCAGTGGTGCTGGCGATGGTCGAGGAAAACGCCTCCGGTCAGCGAAGCACGGGTGCAGGGAAGGCGGAGTTCCTTCTTGGGGAGGCGCATGTGATGGTCGCTGTGGTGCTCTGCTACAGGGTGCCATGGCAGGGAGGCGACGAAGAGGAGGTGCTCTGGGCGCGGGACAGGAGACCAGGCTGCGAGGCCATGAGAGAAGCGGCACGAAGGACTTGGGCCCCTGGCGCGAGCGGGGACGGGAAGACCGGCGCGGCTCTGGTGTAGCGTGCAGCGGAAGGAGTAGCTCCGGCAGTGGCGGTCGCTGGCCGGCGCAGCAGTGGCATGGGAGGTGATGGTGCTGGGAGGAAGGCGAGGCTGCGTGGCAGCCAAGGGGCAGCGCTCGGCGGCGTTTGAGAGAGGAGCTAGCGATGGGGGTTGCATGGGATCGGGAGGAAAGGGGTCGAGGTGATCGGGATCGAGCCGAGGCCTCTGCTCCTCTCTCTAGCGATGTGTGTGGGGGTGGCGCAGGAGGGAGAGATCGACGGGGAAAGAAGGGAACGAGCAAGCGAGGATAGGGTTATAGCGGGGGCGCGGCTAGGCCTTGGGCCACTGGTGGGAGGGGGCTGCTGGAGGCCCAAGTGGCCGGCTAGGATGGGCCTCTCTCTTCCCTCTTAAATCTCAACTCCCTTTAACAGAAAACAAAGAGAGGATAAAAAAAGGAAAAGGAGGGGTTAGAGAAAGAATTTGGGCATGCGGTTAAATCTCCCGGACTCATAAAAATGAGTTCGTTCCGAGAAAATGCATTTGGCACCGCTTGAAAGGATTGCATTCAAACAAGTTTGAATTAGAAAAACATTTTTGGAGAGTCCAAAAATGTTCAGAATTTTTGGTGGAGCTCCGGAAATTAGAGAAAGGATAAATAGAAAAGTTAGAGGCCAAGAGTTGTGATAACAAAGGCATTGGGATTTTGCAGGTGTGTTATGGTGAATTTCAAATTAAAGAAATATTTTAATATAGCTCCCTACTATCGAGAGGATATGTTATAAAGAGAAGTCACCCTTCCCTCGATTTAAATGGATCAAAGATCCATGCCATTTATTTAGTAGAGTTAAGAAAAGAAATGACATGATGGCATGATGACATGATGCAATGCACATGATGCAATGATGAATGCAAAGAACCAAACAAAACACACGACGAAACTCGGAACCCTAGGAAGGCATCTGAAGCTCCGATCTTGGGGCGTCACAACACTCCACCACTACGAGAGGATCTCGTCCCGAGATCTAGGATGGCACCGGATATAAAACATAAGAGGAAGAGGTAAAACAAAGTTGCTTCTTTGACAAACGAGTGAAACCAATGAACCTTGAGAGGTTAAAAAATTGGAAAGAAGAATACAACGGAGATGAACGAAGTTGAAAACACTCTATTAGAAAAGAGGAACAAGGAACAACAAATTCGGACAGCACTATGTTTGAAAAGTGATATGAAACTTGATAAGATGAAAAGAACTTGAGCAGAGGGCACAACACTCCGGTTAAAAGAATAAGCACGAAAAGAACACGATTCTGACAAAACAAGAAGATGGGTTGAAGAGAGCAACATCACAATGCCTCCGGAAGAAAGAAATAGAAGATAGATAATTGAAAAAAAGAATGGAGAAGAAAATGCCAGCTTCTGCCACAAAGGAGCTTGAAACGGCATCCTTAGGAGAAGGGTCGAACTGAGTTGTTGGAAAACCAACAACGAAAAGAGCAATCTTGTTGTGGGCTTATAGAAAACATCTCGAAATTATGAGGTGAAATTCTGCCGCTATGGAAACAATGGATTTGGATTGATATGAATAAGGAGACGAGAAACTTATCTCACCGGTAGGATAAATGAAGAACTAGGGTCGTTTATAAGCACCATAAATATCAACAATCCTTAGGGAAATCTTTAGGTGAAATATAACCCAGGATAACTCCAAAGAAGAGATTGATGGATTTAAATATCTCATTCTTGTGAACGAAGAATGATATATTACCACCTCAAAAGACAAGGGAGAAACAATTGCACTCCGGATTACAAGATGAAGAATACTTGAGCTCCTCTGAAAAGAATCTCAATGAACACTTCAAAAAGGAATTAAATCCTTGCTGAACCAACATGTAGAACCTCCATGAAGAACTCCGGTAACAAAAGGATGATCAAATGAAAGGAAAGAGAAGTTGAAAACACACGGTGAAGCCCTGCGACTATTTAGATGGAGCTTCGCAACGAGATAATGCAGAAAAACTTGGAACTCCGGAAAAGAAAAGATGAAAACAATTGAAATAGAGAATTTGATGAACCACCGGAATAAAGAAATAATCACTTGGAAGAAACAAGAATAAGAATTACATTATGCGTATCCCTCACCAATTAAATTGATGACAAGCAACGGATTTGCCACACTACTTATTCTTGTAGCAAGGATGAAGATAGATATAGCGCAACTTGAGAAGGTCTTCAATGATCCACCGGTAGAATTTGGAAAACACGAATGTAATGATATGATAAACGAAGGAAGAAGAATCTTGAACAAACCACTTTAAGAATTATAAATGAATGAAGTAAAGGGATGAATCACCGGTAAGAATTAGCAAATGAACGAAAATACATGAGAGAGTTTAGATACAAGAGAACGAAGAGATCAAGAACTGATTGGAGAATACTTGAGCGAAGCACTGGTCAGATTTGGAGAACGAGAGCTGAAAGCTGAGAATGAATAACCCAAAATGATGGCTTTCAGACAATCGAACTGAAAAGACTCATGGATTGCTCCGGAAAGGTGAAAAGAATTCTCACAGTCGAAAACAATTATGAGAGGATGGAATAAAGCTAGCACCATGAATCTTGAAGAGAATGGAGAAAGATTTAGAGGAAACACTTCTTCTTCGGTCTTCACATGTTGAGAATGACGATGAGAGACACCACCATGAATTGTTGAGATACTCCGGGAGAATGAATATTAGAAAGGTTGAACCAATGATGAAAAGAATTTTCCTGATCTTGGAGAAAACAACTGACTGATGATAATTCATACTCACGTCAAACTTCGAAAAGAATTTGAGGATAGCTCCGGGAAAATTAGAAGAGTCAGGTAAGATCCTGGGAAAAGGCCTGTGGGTTAGGGCCCACTCAAGAGAAACATCATTGAACGATTTGAAGGAGAGATTGCACCGGTTGAATTAAATGGCTTGAATGAGATAACATCCTCGAAAGAGCTTGAATGAAAGCAGAGTGGAAACACGAATCTTAGTGATAACTTCAGGACTCCGGACCAAAAGAATAGTGAGAAGTGGATTGATAATAAGGTGCAGCGGCATGAGAAAGCATTGAAACGAGGAAAGGATATGATCAACAAAGCTTGACTTGAAACCACCGGATATGAAAGAGAACAAATAATGATGAACTTGAAGCTTCCTTAGCAACTGTACGATAAATCACCGAATCGAAACTTGAAAGAAAAGGATGAAGAGGATTCGCAACAATAAAAGGATACTTTATTAAGAACTCCGAGTCTTTGAAGAAAAAGGGCGGGTGGGCGGGAAAACAAAGGCAACTTGGGACGGATGAAACAAACAACATTGAGAGGACTTGAGTTGATCTTGCGGATGTTGAAATGATTGGATCCACTTGAAGAGAAGTGCGCCAGATGAAAAGGATTGACATGACAATCTCGATGATCGAGAAGGATTAGTATTCCCAAAGGAATAAGAGAACACCACTTAGGAAAGGTATGGAATCAACATTTGACTTCGAAGTAACTCAAATACCACAACTGAAAAACAAAACAAAGGATTGGCTTGCAGAATAAGCTGGAACAAACATATGATAGAGAATTTGTCCGAAGTTTTCGTGGTGGGGCCCACACGGGCTCGATCGTACAGCACCATCATGTACAAGGCAGTGCACATGACATACAAAGCGTCCCCGAGTCAGCATAGCCAAGGACTCTTTAAGACACAACGAGACCACTGTAAAACCAACCGTGGATAGGCGGACCACTAGACATCGAACCCCAATCTCATATCATGCATCTGTCAGAAAGATATCCTAAGAGCTACTTGAATTCCCACTTATAAACTCCCGAAACTTTATGGTTATGCAACCAGGTGTTGGGGATACAGGGGAAGCATAATATCTCACCCAAAACTAGAGAATCCTACATCCAGTTGTATCCATCCTTCAACACATAACCAAGAAACCTTCGGAAATCATTTACCTCAACCTTCGAAAAGCATCCATTATACGAGTTATGGCAATACTCCCGAACTCCCGCCCCGATACTGGGTGGCGTAGAGGTTATCTCACCAACAACTTCATAAAAGAGATTTTCGATGTCGGCGAACTCAGGTATTCCAGAACTGCAATGATAAAATTGTGACAACAACACCTCGGAGCTCAACACCTCGGGACACTGCCACAACCCCTAAATGTCAGGAGGCACCAAGAACAATGTTCTTGTCACAAAACCATCAGAACGATTCCAAGATACCCGCGTGATCCTAAAAAAAATTAGTGAAATTTGAGAAGAGAAGAGTCAAAACTCTACGTCAGGATGCCTCACCAGAGCGATGAAGGGACTGAGGAGTAAAAAGAATCCTACTCTCCGATATATATATATATATATATATAATCCTAAAAGACTCAAAACTTTTTTTCTAGACTCAACAACGCCAATGATTCGATCAAGTAGGGGGCTCCTAAGTTGGGGAAGGCTCTGATTACCAACTTGTAACGCCCACGATGCGGCTATATTTCCCACGTGTCGAAGCACGACTTAGAGGCATAACCGCATTGTAAGCAATGTCGCAAGAGGGGTAATCATTACACATCCCATGTACTGAATAGGGAAAGAGGTACAAAGTTGGCTTACAATCGCCACTTCACACAATACATGAATAAAGCATTACATCATCCAGATACAATCAAGGTCCGACTACGTAACCAAAATAAAAGAAGACTACCCCTAATGCTACAGATCCCCGATCGCCCCAACTGGGCTCCACTAATGATCAACCGGAAATGAACCAACACAACGAACAAGATCTTCATCGAGCTCCTCCTTGAGCTTGGTTGCGTCACCTGCACGGTATCAATGGCACCTGCAAACAGGGTTTGGAAGTAATCTGTGAGTCACGGGGACTCAGCAATCTCACACCCGCGAGATCAAACTATTTAAGCTTATGGGTAGGAAAGGGTAGTGAGGTGGAGCTGCAGCAAGCACTAGCATATATGGTGGCTAAATTACGCAAATGAGAGCGAGAAGAGAAGCAAGGCAACGGTTGTGAAACTAGAAGTTATCAAGAAGTGATCCTGAAACTACTTACATTCAAGCATAACACGAGACTGTGTTCTCTTCCCGAACTCCGCCGGAAAGAGACCATCACTGCTACACACGCGGTTGAAGCATTTTAATTAAGTTAAATGTCAACTTCTCTACAACCGGACATTAACAAATTCCCATCTTCCCATAACCACGGGCACGGCTTTCAAAAGTTCAAAACCCTGGAAGGGTGTCCCAACTTATCCCATCACAAGCTCTCACGGTCAACGAAGGATATTCCTTCTCCCAGAAACACCCGATCAGACTCGGAATCCCGGTTACAAGACATTTCGACAATGGTAAAACAAGACCAGCAAGACCACCCGTTGTGCCGACAAATCCCGATAGGAGCTGCACATATCTCGTTCTCAGGGCACACCAGATAAGCTAAGCGTACATGAGTCGACGTAACCCAAGTTGCCAAGGGATGGCCCTGCACGGTGCTCTAGTTTGGACCAACACTCAGAGGAGCACTGGCCCGGGGGTTTAAATTAAAGATGACCCTTGAGTCTGCAGAACCCAAGGGAAAAAGGCTTAGGTGGCAAATGGTAAAACCAAGGTCGAGCCTTGCTGGAGGAGTTTTATTCAAAGCGAACTATCAAGGTGTTCCCATTATAACCCAACCGCGTAAGGAACGCAAAATCAATGAACATAGCACCGGTATGACGGAAACTAGGGCGGCAAGAGTGGAACAAAACACCAGGCATAAGGCCGAGCCTTCCACCCTTTACCAAATATATAGATGCATTAATTAAATAAGAGATATTGTGATATCCCAACAAATATCCATGTTCCAACATGGAACAAACTCCATCTTCACCTGCAACTAGCAACGCTATAAGAGGGGCTGAGCAAAGAGGTAACATAGCCAAACAACGGTTTGCTAGGACAAGGTGGGTTAGAGGCTGGACATGGCAATATGGGAGGCACGATAAGCAAGCAGTAGGTATCGCAGCATAGGCATAGCAATAGAGCGAGCAACTAGCAATCAAAGATAGAAGTGATTTCGAGGGTATGGTCATCTTTCCTGAGATCCCGCAAGGAAGAAGAACGAGTCCATGAAGAAGACAAACGGATGTAGATCAATATATCCTCACAACTCCAGAACGAAACCGAAGCTAACACGAGAAGTAACCCGGAAAGAAGCAAACAAACATAGTAAACAACCATCACATAACATGGCATGATGCACAATCAAGTATGATGCATGCCCAGTTTAAATATGCATTGCATGGAAAAGTGCACAAACAAAACTACAAGTTATGTGGAGCCCAATATGCAACGAGTTGCATATTGACGGAACACCACATCAATTATTTAGTTCTCTCTCGGTTATGTACCCAACAATATTAAATGTTGTTAACCATGGGAAGACATGAGGCAAAAGTAAATTACACATCTTAGGCAATTTAAATGAGGCCGGCATCAACAACAATAATTCCGGAAAAAACCCATATGCATTTAGCAATTTAAAGCAAATAACAATTTTAAACATTTTAATTGTTGTTATCATGATGCAGATGACATGTGCAAGTTTATGCAATTTTTATTAAAAGTTGAAAAGAGCATTATGAAAGCATTTGTGTCACCGTGGTAGAAAGAAAGGGGTGCCACGGTGACGAAATGGAAATGATGCCGCGACAACATTCCTTTGATCCGGTAGCTCACGAGGATACCAGTGCAAAAGGAAGTGTGACGGGAGCGTGTCATGCAAGATGATGGGGTGATCCCGATTGCCGGGTTCCCACGGGTGGACGGCATGGCAATGAGGAGGACCATGCAAGCGACAATTTCAGACACGGTGCAAACACGGGGTTCATCTCATTCAACACACGTGCATTCGGTCCACGGACGGTCATTCTCGGCGGTTATACCTTCAAAGCGTGCATTCTCGGAGCGGAACGAGTTTGTATTGGAAGTGGTGGAAGTAGTGGTACTTTCCGAAGAGGAACTTGATGAACCCAACATCTCCAAGGCGACGGTAGTCGTACACGGCAATGGTAACTTGTAAGGTCGCCCATTTCGTGGTACTTGGGTGAATCCACGAGAAACGGTAGTCGTACATGGTTCATCAAGGAACTTGACGTTTCGGCCTATAGTCGTTCGAGCATCCGACGGTAATGATACTCGGTCGTTTCAAAGAGGTACTTGGGGTCATTCGAACTTGCCAGTCTCGTCATCTCGAAGGGGCACTTGACGTTCTTAGCGATTCCAAAGACGGCGGTAGAGGTACACTTGTTGTAGGGGTACTTGTCGGATCCACGGCGACGGTAGCTTGTTCACGTTCGTTCGGAGAGGCACTTGATGACTCCAACATCTTCGGGGCGACGGTACTTGTCAGGTCATCATGTAGACGTACTTTCGAAGAGGAACTTGTCGCGTCCCAAAATGAGCAAGGCAAAAACCGTCATTCAACGTCGCTCGAACTTGACGAAAACCACGAATGGTTCTTGGCGTATCCTGGTCTTGGAGAGGCCTATGGAAAAGAACTTTGCAAAAAACCCCGAAGGTGCTGCTCGTTCGTTCGAAAGGGAAAGAAAACAGCGGCAGCAGCAGGCATCGCAGACACCGGGCACGGTCGCCTGCAGACGGCCGGAGATGAAGTAGCAAAAGAAAAACAGCAGCAGCAGCTCCCGAAACTTGACAGCGCGTGGAGGTAGGAGGTTGAGGACGTAGGCGGGGCAGCGGTGCTGGCGACGGTCGAGGATGACGCCTCTGGTCAGTGAAGCACGGGTGCAGGGAAGGCGGAGTTCCTGCTCGGGGAGGCGCAGGTGATGGTCGCCGTGGTGCTTTGCTGCAGGGTGCCATGGTGAGGAGGCGACGAAGAGGAGGTTCTCTGGGCGCGGGACAGGAGGCCGGGCTGCGAAGCCATGAGAGACGCGACGTGAAGGACTCCGGCCCCTGGCGCGAGCGGGGACGGGAAGACCAGCGCGGCTCCGGGGTAGCGTGCGGCGGAAGGAGTAGCTCCGGAAGTGGCGGTCGCTGGCCGGCGCAGCAGCGGCATGGGAGGTGAGGAGGCGGCGGAGCAGTCTCGTGGTGCTAGGAGGAAGGCGAGGCTGCGTGGCGGCCAAGGGGCAGCGCTCGGCGGCGTTCGAGGAAGGAGCTGGCAATGGGGGATGCATGGGATCGGGAGGAAAGGGGTCGAGGGATCGGGATCGAGCCGAGGGCTCTGCTCCTCTCTCTAGCGATGTGTGTGGAGACGGCGCAGGAGGGAGAGATCGATGGGGAAAGAAGGGAACGAGCAGGGGGGGGATAGGGTTACAGCGGGGGCACGGCTGGGCCTTGGGCCACTGGTGGGAGGGGGCTGCTGGAAGCCCAAGTGGCCGGCTAGGCTGGGCCTCTCTCTTCCCTCTTAAATCTCAACTCCCTTTAACAGAAAGCAAAGAGAGGAGAAAAAAGGAAAAGGAGGGGTTAGAGAAAGAATTTGGGCATGCGGTTAAATCTCCCGGACTCATAAAAATGAGTTTGTTCCGAGAAAATGCATTTGGCACCGCTTGAAAGGATTGCATTCAAACAAGTTTGAATTAGAAAAACACTTTTGGAGAGTCCAAAAATGTTCGGAATTTTTGGTGGAGCTCCGGAAATTAGAGAAAGGATAAATAGCAAAGTTAGAGGCCAAGAGTTGTGATAACAAAGGCATTGGGATTTTGCAAGTGTGTTATGGTGAATTTCAAATTAAAGAAATATTTTAATGTAGCTCCCTACTATTGAGAGGATATGTTATAAAGAGAAGTCACCCTTCCCTCGATTTAAATGGATCACAGATCCATGCCATTTATTTAGTAGAGTTAAGAAAATAAATGACATGATGGCATGATGACATGATGCAATGATGAATGCAAAGAACCAAACAAAACACATGACGAAACTCGGAACCCAAGGAAGGCATCTGAAGCTCCGGTCTTGGGGCGTCACAGTAAAGAACCTCGGATGAAAACAAGTCCAAAAGCAATCTTGACAATTTTGACGAGATGAACAACTTTCATGTTGAATGTTTGTTTATCAGAGGTCATCTTGAGGGTCAAATCACTCATGCAAAATAGGCTATTATTCGCGCTACCTCGCGCAAAACAGGCTATACTTGCACTACCCATCAGACATGGCGTCTTGTGGGGCGCGCCATTTTCTGCCTCTTCATAGAGGTGCATTCTGATGACTCTAACTTTTGCATACGAGGCGATCTTGGGGGCGTAATGTGCCGAATAGTTTTTTGAATACAAAATCTCAGTATTTCGAACACAACTTCGGCCTTCGAGGTGAGATCGTATGGCGATGGCCCAAACTTTAAAGATGTTCATATCGACAATATGAAACTTTTTTATGTAGATCACTTCTCCATTTGAGGCCATATTAATTAAGTTCTTGACCGTGACAAAATCTGGTGTCAACACATACCCCCCCCTATTTTTCGGCAAAACTTGGATGCCGAAAAATAATTTGCAATGTATTTATTCTAAGGACGATGTCAACACTCCATCGGCCATTTATATTTCTCAGGGCGATAATTATGTATTAGCCATGTTTATGCTAAGGGCGATAGTTATTTATCGGCCATGTCTTTGCTTAGGACGATAGTCATATATCGGTCGTTGCTTATTTGAACCTCTTGATGCAACCTGGGTCAGAACTTCTCAACTTATATAACAATCTTATGATAAGGTTCCATAGATATGTATCTCAAAGCCATCCTCCGAATCATATTATTCACCCTTTTGCTAGGATTTTGCAGATAATCAAGAATGAACTTCCTCCAATCCTTGCTTTGCCTGCATAAAAGTTTCATTAGTGGCCGAGGTGGTGAGCTCCAATTCGGCCTTACCTATGTTGGCAAGAATAAGCATCGACTATTGATAGATGTGCAATACACCATGACGGACATGGTAGCCGGATGCTTGCTATGTCAACTCTCTCCCATTGTCATGTCTAAATATATGAACAATTTTAATGCAACCCAAGGTAAATTTTGCATCTGGACATACCCCAAGATAAACTATAAGTGATTCATCAAAACATTGATAACCCTTGGATATTTATTGCACTACTCATAATGAATCATCGAAAGCCTCAATATGTATAGCACCTATAGCAAGTAAAAGAGTCAATCCGAATAACAATGCATATTCGGCCTTGATTAATCATGCAGAAAAATATTCTAAGCGGCATGAGGCTTCAAAACTAGTACCATAAAAAGATATATAAACAACACCAACACTTTGGCCATTGCTATGAATTGAACCATCAAAACATAATCTCCATAGTACTAGAGAGACAAGGCTAATATTAATATTATGCATGACATTAATCCGATGTTTAGTAATAAAATCAGCTATGATTTGGCCTCTTATAGATCTCAAACATGCATAAGCCAAAATCATAGCCAAACAAAGTATAAGCCCACTAACCAATTCTGCAAGGTCTATGCAGTATATATTCAATGACATCGGTCATGATGTCTCAACTCCATTCAATCATAATATAGGCATACATATAAATTTTGATGAGCACGTACCTTGTCTCGTTCTCCAATTGAACTAAGGACGATGTTAGAATACTACACTGGCCATGCATTGACATACTCTTAGGATGATAGATAAATATCGGCCATTACCATGTAAACTTCATTCAAAGCACATATAGCCGAAATAAACAAATGAAATGACAAATCAAGTATTTCAACCCTTTGAATCAACAACAAACTTGTAGCTAATCAAATGTATAGTGACTTGGTAATACCCTTTCATGACGTAAGAAATTATATTGTATCCATGGAATAAAATAAGCCCATTGAGGGTTACCAATCATACCTGATGACAAATTCCGTGGCATAGGCGTTAATGGCATAGTTGAGGAATATGGATAATGTGTAGACCAAAGATGTTGAAACCTTCGGCTTGGTCCTTCATAGTATTCACTCTTTTACTTCTTCATCTTTGCCACACTTCTTGTAATGGAAGCTTGCACATAATTCTTATTTTGAGCACTTCCTTTTGGGAACCCATGCCATGTTCCTTTCTTCAAGTTCTTGTGCACTAAGTTTTTGTAATTCCTTCTTTTGCCAATACGATAAGCCAAGCAGGCATCTCCGCTGTGATTCTGTTTTGACAAATGGCAATTCCTTTTTGGCCTTGTGCATTCTCAACTTCTGTTCTTCAGATTTGGCACTTTGACTCTCAATAATTGGTTGCTTTGTCTCATTGTCTTTAATAGCCAATGTCAACACATTAATTGGCTCTTTTTCATTTGAGATCAAATCTAAAGTTGCACTCTTACGACCATCTCTTTTAACATGGGAAACTTTCTTGACCACCTCTTTCTTCTTCCTTGAGCTCTGGACCGATTCCTTGTGATTGAAACGGTCTTTAACATGTGATTGTTCAAATGTTGATCTTCTCGGAGCTGCATAATATTGCTGAGATGGTCTAAAATAAGATGGAGAATGTGCCCTTGTATCATACCTGTCCCATGATGGACATGGATCTATATGAGCAAAGGGAAGGCATCCACGGCATTGGCATTGGCGACCCAAAATAAGGATATGAATATGTTGCATTAAAATTCTCACTTTGCCAATACCAATCCTCATATTTGCGCCTTGGGGCTGATCTTGGTTTCTTTGCATGATTTGTCCGATAAGTATTCTTCTCTTCACTCTTTTTTTTGATATTTATCGAATAGTTAAGCCAAGCTGATTTTTGATCTCTTACACTTGAGCTTATTCCGGCCTTTGTTTTCTTTTGGTTTGCTTTCGTCGATCATTGGATTTGCTTGCCGCCCCCTAGTCCTTGGCGTCTCCACTGTAGTTTCGATGGAATTCTCACCCTCAAGATTATGTTCATTATGCTCTTCAACAACTTATTTACTTGAAAGCTTGATCTCATCACCTATAGTTTTTACCTTCTCTTTAAGTGGATTGGCTTGAAGCAGCCGATGGAAAAACTTTCTGCCATCGGGACCAATCGGAATAGACTGGTCATCTCTTGGTGTCTCAACAAATTTCAATCATACTTTATCAATGGCTGATTTAATTAGTTCACGAAACATGTTGCAATCCTCAAAATTATGCTTGGATGAATCATGCAACTTACAATACATTCGTCCCTGGACAGATGGCTCAACATGGTGATCAAGAATTCTAATATAATTATTTCTCAACAACAAATCAAAGATTTGATCACACATATTGGAATTGAAGGTAATTGAAGGTAATTGGACAGATAGGTCATCATGGTGATGCATCATCCATTTGGCATCAAGTTTGGGTGAGGCACCTATGAAGTTCGACAAATCCTCACTATGGTCTGTTTCTTCTCAGTAGTCAAGCTCGAGGAAGGAAGAACCATGTGGCAGGGGACAGTGAGGCGGAACAACAATGGCCATCCAATTTTGTGCAGTTCCACTAAAATTGAGGAAGACATGCCCGGGTATGGAGATACGCATTGCTGTTTCCAAAAATAGAAAAAAGGGATATACTATTGTTACTTTGTTTTACAATATTAACAACGACATCTCAATTGTCAATAAGAATTATGAAAAGTACACCAACAAACAGAAGCATCATGATTATCTTGATGGGAACTAAACCAAGATACCCGAGAAAAAAAGCATTTCTTCATTTAACAGGTGATAGTATTAGACTAGCAGCAGCAATAGGAGCATATGAACAATGACCGCACAACCACCATGTACTTTTTGTCGAAACAACATGTATACCTCCACTGAGGCATAAATCAGGACAACTTTTCGAGTGAAATTTCCTCTATAATAGTAGGTGATGTTGGACCAGCCGACGAACCCTAGCTACTATACATGGGGAGCTGGGGAGTAGTCGCATAGAAGAAAACCCGCATGCAGCAACCTGGGGAGATGGACCAGTACAAGAAGTTATACCTCAAGTGGGCGAGATGTCGCTTATGCGGGCGGGCAGGATCTACCCACACGGCGGCAGCGAACAAGCGCACAGAGGACCTTCATCCGTGCCAGCGCCGTCTCCAAAACGACGGTGCGCATCGGCTTCCTCCATGACCGACGGCGACAACGTTAATGTTGCACCTCCTCACCTCCCGCAGCGGACCGGATTCGGCCGGATCTGTGACCACCGGTGAGGAGAGAGATAGTGTGGACACTGTCATCTTGTTTTGATATGGAGAGGGTGAGAGAGCGAGACGCGAGTAACTCTATCAAACAAGAGGCTATAATGGAGTAAAACAATCTCTCCATAGTAGTGGTTTTAAATAGAATACGTGTGTTCCCAGAAAAAAAGAAACGAAAACTGGCGGACAATTTTTTAACGTACCAAGAAAGAAAACTCGATCAAAAGCACGCCCCCGCTTCCAGGTCGCGAGAGTCGTCGCGCACACACACATAGACATAGACATGCATATCCGTGTTTACGTAAAATTCCATTTCCATCTCCATCTCCAATCATATTTGTCCAACTGGCACATTATTTACTTTGTTAGTTATATACGCGGCAATATTAACGTACAACATCTCTTGTTTGCGGGCGTCCGGACCGCTGCCACGGCCGCTCCTGACCAACCCGAACCCTCTTCATCACCCGCGCGTGCTTCCCGCCCGAAACGGTCAGTGCCGCATTCATGCCCGGCCAGAGCGGACGCGACCTCTCACTGGCGTCGGCATTGAAGCGGCATGCCGGCCGAGAGAGCGTTGCCCACGCCGCTTCCTGGTGCACGCGACTGCTCTGTGTTCAAAGGTCACAATAGCCGGCCACAACATGCATGTAAAAAGTTCTTGGGAGTCCGTGATATAGCTACCTATCCTCCCCCAACTCGTCAATCTCTTCCAGTAGTACTAGTACTCCATGGCGCGATCCATCGATAAGCAGGCGGGAAAGTTATCGTATACTCGGTTTGCGGTGAGTCACATGCCGAGCGACCGTGTGGGGTCGAGCCGTGGAGGAGGGTGAGACACGAACGCGACAGACGTTATTTAAACGTTGGTTTTGCTCGATGGCATGATCCAATGAAACGAAATGTTGGTTTCTCTCCGTTTCCATTTTTCTCCGGAAAAACAGAAACTTTCCACTCCAATTTCATTCCAACCCCAAGGTTGCCCCGTTACAACATTCCATCAAATACAAAGGAAAACTAACACACATGCTGATGCATCTCAATGATTCACAGATCATAGCCAATATTTACTTCACAACTAAAGACAAAAGTTGTGAGAGCGTGTACGAAAGAAAAACTACTGATGGGGTCACTACGACTTAAACCCTAAACCCTAAACATGATTTAATTTCCTGTCCATGTAGAACCTATCGAAGGAAAGACGATTGGCACCCTCGAATCATACGATGCTTTTGTGCAGTTCCACTAAAATCGAGCTGAGCATCCCTGATGGCAAAGATATTGAAGAAGTGTGATTAGAATAATAGTACTAACACTAGTTCATGAGACATAAACTCATCACAAGTAGAAGCCAGTAGAAGTAGAGAAAGATCGACATGGAGATGGAGCTACGTGGGGAGCTGCGGCAGTGGAGCAAGCCGACTCCCAAAGGAAGATGGGCTACCTGGGACGTCGGGCTGTAGCTAGAAGGGCGGTTGGGACACGGCATCGGCCCATACCGCCGTGACCCCCGATTGGGACTGCTACCTCTTGAGCTTGCGTTGGATTTCCCTGAAGAGGAAGGGATGATGCAACAGAGTAGCGTAAGTATTTTCCTCAGTTTTTGAGAACCAAGGTATCAATCCAGTAGGAGGCCACGCTCAAGTCCCTCGTACCTGCACAAAATGATAGCTACTCACAACCAACGCGATTAGGGGTTGTCAATCCCTTCACGGTCACTTACGAGAGTGAGATCTGATAGATATAATATTTTTGGTATTTTTGGTATAAAGATGCAAAGTAAAAGTAAAAAAGCAAAGTAAAAAGCAAAGCAAGATTAAAGTGATGGATATTGATATGATGAGAATAGACCCGGGGGCCATAGGTTTCACTAGTGGCTTCTCTCAAGAGCATAAGTATTCTACGGTGGGTGAACAAATTACTGTTGAGCAATTAACAGAATTGAGCATAGTTATGACAATATCTAGGCATGATCATGTATATAGGCATCACGTCCGTGACAAGTAGACCAAAACGATTCTGCATCTACTACTATTACTCCACTCATCGACCGCTATCCAGCAAGCATCTAGAGTATTAAGTTAAAAACAGAGTAACACTTTAAACAAGATGACATGATGTAGAGAGATAAATTCATGCAATATGAAATAAACCCCATCTTGTTATCCTCGATGGCAACGATGCAATACATGCCTTGCTGCCCCTTCTGTCACTGGGAAAAGACACCGCAAGATCGAACCCAAAGCTAAGGACTTCTCCCATGGCAAGAACTACCAATCTAGTTGGCCAAACCAAACGGATAATTCGAAGAGACTTGCAAAGATAACCAATCATACATAAAAGAATTCAGAGAAGATTCAAATATTATTCATAGATAGACTTGATCATAAACCCACAATTCATCGGTCTCAACAAACACACCGCAAAAAGAAGATTACATCGAATAGATCTCCACAAGAGAGGGGAAGAACTTTGTATTGAGATCCAAAGAGAGAGAAGAAGCCATCTAGCTACTAACTATGGACCCGAAGGTCTGAGGTAAACTACTCACACTTCATCGGAGAGGCTATGATGATGTAGAAGCCTTCCGTGATGACGGCCCTCTCCGGCGGAGCTCCGGAACAGGCCCCAACACTACTGGAATCAGCTAGTTTGCCATCTGCCAGTTCTTTGCCATCCGCTAGCGGACGGCAAAGAAGCTCTTTGCCATCAGCTTCCAAAAAGCAGACGGCAAAGATTCTTTGCCGTCGGCTAGCGGACGGCAAAGAGGGAGGGGCCCCACTGACGAACTGCAAAAAAAAAACCTAACGGGCGGACGGCAAAGAGCAAGAAGGCGGACGGCAAGGGTGGCAGACGGCAAAGAGGGAGGCCCCAGGTAACGTTAATGGGGCCGCGCCCCACACCCCCTCTCTCTCTCTTTCTCTCCCACCTCCACCGCCCCGTCGCACCACGCCCTGCCGCCGCCCCAGCGCCCCCCGCAGCCGCCCCGGCGCCCCCCCGCCCCGTCGCCCCCGCCGCCCTGCCGTCTGGGCGCCGCCACGCCCCGGCGCCCCGGCACCTCCGCGCCCCGCCGCCCCGGCCGGGCCCGGCGCCGCCGCCCCAGGCCGCCCCGCCCCCCTCCTCCGCCGCCCCAGCCGCCCCGCCCCGCTCCTCCGCCGCCCCAGGCCGCACCGCCCCCTCCTCCACCCTGCAGGTGATCTTCTTCCTTTTTTTCCTTTTTTCTGTTTTTTTAGTTTTAGGTTTATGTTTAGTTTAGATTTAGTTTTAGTTTTAGGATTAGTTTTAGGTTTATAGGTTTAGTTTTAGTTTAGTTTTAGGTTTAGATTTCGTTTTTTTCTTTTTCTATTTTTTTAGTTTTAGTTTTAGGTTTAGTTTAGTTTTAGGAAAGAAGAAAAAGAGAAAAAGAGGAGATCAGGAGAAGAAGAAGAAGAAGAGGAGGAGGAGAAGAAAAAAGAAGAAGAGGAAGAAGAAGAAGAAGAAAAAAGAGGAGAGGAGGAGAAGAAGAAGAGGAAAAAGGAAAGGAGGAAGAAGAAGAAGAAGAAAAAAGAGGAGAGGAGAAGAAGAAGAAGAGGAAAAAAGAAAGGAGGAAGAAGAAGAAGAAGAAGAAGAAGGAAAAAAGGAAGAAAAGGAAAAAGAGGAAGAAGAAGAAAAGGAAAAAAAACCCGACCCGACACGGTACCCTGACCCCGACCCGGCACCCCGACACGACACCCCGACCCCGAGACCCCGACCCCGACCCCGACTCCGACCCCGACCCCGAGACCCCGACCCCGACACCCCGACTCCGACCCCGACCCCGACACCCTGACCCCGACCCCGACACCCCGACCCCACTGACCCGACACCCCGACCCCGACCCGACCCGACACGGTACCCAGACCCCGACCCGGCACCCCGACACGACACCCCGACCCCGACACCCCGCCCCCGACCCCGACCCCGACACCCCGACCCTGACCCCGACCCCAAGCCTGACCCGACACCCCGACCCCGACCCCGACACCCCGACCCCCCGAGCCTGACCCGACACCCCCGACCCCGAGCCTGACCCGAACACCCCGACCCCGAAACAACACCCCGACACCGACACGGCACTACCCGACATCGACACGACACCCCGACCCCCCGACCCCGAAACAGCACCCCGCCCCGACACGGCACCCCGACACCGACAGGACACCCCGACCACCGACACCTCCCGAAAAGGTGTTCTTTGGCCTTCCAGAGGCCGACGGGGTCATATATTTGTGAATTATTAGTTAGGTCATATATTTTTCGATTTTGTTATGAAAAACATCATATATAATTGTGTTGATCGTGTAGTTTTAAATGTGCAGTTGTTTCATCGCTGCGAGGTTTGGTGTTCGACGACCTCGCCGTGCGTTTGACGAGCTCTGCCCCTTCGTTCGTGGGTGAGCACAAATGACAAGTCCTCCCCCCCCCCCATTAATTATTTGATCTATTCCGATGAAACTTGATAGCTAGCTATATATGTGTCTTGAATCATCAGTATGCGTAACCAATATGTGTCTCCCGTTCGAAAGCGTCATAGTTATAAATATGCATGCATTTGCATATTTATAACCTTGATTCTTTCGAATTGTCCAACGCTATCCATGGACAGCCCGAGTATGTGTAGATTTGGTTCGTTTTCCCATATGCTTTGCTCTGGATCCGAAGCATATATTTCATCAGTGCCTCCCCTGTTGTTCTCCGGGTACACATCCTCTCTGTTTATTGCAGAGACGTGTATCAGGAGAATAGCGGGGAGGTGCTGCCGAAATTTTGTGTCGGATCCGGAGCATAGCATGGGAAAATAAACCCAATCTACACATACACGGGTGGGATTAGGACCTATCATTACCTATTAGAGTGTAGGTTGCATGGACGTAATAAAATTGACAAAGTAGATCAACTGATGAATATATACATGGTGAATTACATATATAATTGTTGTGTGTCCAATAGCTCTGAAAGTCAAGATGAGTGACCGTGCTTGGATGTATACCGGTCACACTGGTCAGAACAAATGGAGCGCTGAATGGTTCACAAAAACTAAGGGGTTTGTGCAAGCCGCATTTGCAAATGGCCAAAAGTAAACCTGGTGCCCCTGTTTCCGGTGCGGCAATTGGGAAAAGAAGACAGAGGCTGAAATGGGCAAACACCTGCAGAAGAGTGGTTTTACGCCCGATTATACAGTGTGGACATTTCATGGTGAGTCTGCCCAACGTGACTGAGCTGAGGTGGATCGTCGTCGCACCGACGAGCATGGTACCGGGATGGAAAACATGGTGCAAGGCTATGATGATGCTCGGGATTCGGACGAGGAGATGGAGGAATCTGCAAAGGCCTTCAATGAAATGTTGGAGTCTTTGAAACGTCCGCTCCACGAGCACACTGAGCTTTGTCAGTTGGATGCCATCTCACAAGTAATGGCTCTGAAGGCTCAGTTCAACTTGGGCAGAGAATGCTATGACGGAATTATGACAGTATTTGGACGCTTTCTACCCAAAGGCCATGTAATGCCTGCAAACCTATACCAGTCGGACAAAATCCTCCGTGCACTAAAGATGCCCTATGAGAAGATACATGCCTATGAGAAAGGATGTGCCTTATTTAGGCTTGACTATGCGGACATGAACTATTGTCCCATTTGCAAGTCTTCCAGGTATATTGTGGTAGACAACAGTATGGGTGAGAAGACACAGACCAAAATCCCCGTTAGTGTTCTTCGGTATATGCCAATCGTACCAAGACTTCAACGTCTTTTCATGGTCGAAGAGACGGCCAGACAGATGACATGGCACAAAACACGCAAAAGAACCGAACTAGATGCAGATGGGAATCTGATGATGGTACACACATCGGATGGTGTTCCATGGAAAAAGTTTGATGAATTACATGCTGACAAAGCGGCAGATCCGAGGCATCCTCGAGTCGGCATCAGCATGGATGGGTTCAGTGTGTTTGGTATGACGGCAGCCCAATACAGTTGTTGGCCCGTATTTGTCTTTCCACTCAATCTCCCTCCCGGACAGATTATGCAAAGAAAGAACATTTTCCTCACGTTGATAATTCCAGGACCCAACTATCCGGGCAAAAATATGAATGTGTACATGCAGCCGCTTAAGGACGAATTGCAAGAAGCCTGGGATAATGGGTTCAAGACATACGACGCCTTTAGCAAACGGAACTTCATAATGCGTGTCTGGTACATGTACTCGACGCATGACTTGCCGGCGTATGTGCTATTCGTTGGCTGGTGTGTGCATGGAAGGTTCCCGTGCCCCACATGCAAGGGAGCTCTTGAGTTTCGTTGGCTTCAGGCCGGTCGCAAGTTTTCTTGCTTCGACATGCATAGACAGTTCCTGGATCCTCGCCATAAGTTCAGGAAAGACAAGAAGAACTTCATCAGGGGTAGAGTTGTCAAAAACTCTGCACCACTTGCATTGACAGGCCAACAGACCCTGGATCAGTTAAACGCTCTCGAGCCAGATCCACAATGTCCAGGGTACTTCAAGGGGTATAATACTAAGCACGCGTGGACTCACAAAACATGCTTATGGGATCTGCCTTACTTCAAAGACCTCCTTTGCCCAACAACATTGACGTGATGCACACTGAGAAGAATATCGCCGAGGCACTTTTTGGTACATTGTTCGGCATAGATGGGAAGTCAAAGGATAATACTAAGGCTAGAGTCGATCTGGAGGCGCTATGTGATAGGCCGTTACAAAACATGAAAGAACCGAAAGGAAAGCAGAACTGGACGAAGCCAAAGGCATGGTTCAATCTTGGAAGGCCAGCTATGAGGGAAATTCTCTTGTGGGTGCAACAGCAGTTGATGTTCCCCGATGGGTATGCAGCGAATCTAAAGAGGGGAGCGAATCTTGATAAACTGAAGATATTTGGTCTCAAGAGTCATGATTGGCACATATGGATTGAGCGGGTAATGCCGGTGATGTTGCGTGGCTTCATCCCTTAGGATGAATGGCTAGTACTGGCAGAACTCAGCTATTTCTTCCGTGTTCTTTGTGCGAAAGAACTATCGCCTGGCGTGCTAGAAGAAATGGAAGATTTGGCGCCGGAGTTGATCTGCAAGTTAGAGAAGATCTTTCCACCGGGCTTCTTTAATCCAATGCAGCATTTGATTTTGCATCTCCCGACCGAGGCAAGATTGGGGGGGCCGTGCAAAATCGTTGGTGCTACCCAACTGAGAGGATGCAGAAGACGCTTCGAGAAAAATGTAAAAATAAACGTAGAATTGAAGCATCGATGGCTAAGGCATTCATCACAGAGGAGGCGGCAAACTTCATAACAGCGCACTACGAAGCCAAAAATCGTCATTTGCATAATCCGAAGCCTCGGTACAATGCTGACGAGCCTAAAAAGGGTGGATCCAACCTCAGCCTATTCAAAGGGAATCTCGCACCAGCTAGTGTTTCACATCCAGTATCTTTGGATAACGAAGAATGGCGGACCATTTCGTTGTATATCTTCAACAACCTGATAGAAGTGCGGCCGTACATCGAGTAAGTTCTCGGTACATTGTTTCGCAACTTCTATTTCCTTTGAACAACTCTTATTCCTGGATATGTCATACAGTCGATACGTCACCATATTCTCGTATGGAGCGGATATCCAAAAGGATTCTGTCGAAGAGTATGAGCTTCTCGCAAAGCAAGGAGGTGGCTATCCCGGTTTCATCTCTTGGTTCAAACAAACGGTAATTTCTATTAGACAATTTCATTTCATTCGCTAATTTGTGCATAATGCAACAATCCTTTCATATTAAACTTGTAGGCTAATTCAGAGTCTATGGACGCCGAATTGAGACAAGTCACTAATGGTTTTGACTATAAGGTCCGTTCATTTGACAAGTACGACATCAACGGGTATCGCTTTCGTACCTATGGCAAAGAGCTATCTATGGCCGACCGAAAGTCTACAAATTGTTGTGTATCTGCTATCGGCGAAGGAGGTACCGAGTATTATGGGAGAGTTGAAGCAATTTATGAACTTCTGTTCTATGGTGAAAACCCACCGAATGTCGTAGTCTTCAAATGTTATTGGTTTCAGCCGAAGGAGACTAGAAGGACTATTGAACATATAGGGCTAGTTGAAATCAACCGAAGCACTCATTTAGATGTTCCTGATGTCTATATTATGGCTCAACAGGCGACCCAAGTATTCTATCTACCATGGGCCTGCCAAACTAATCCAAATCTGAAAGGTTGGGATGTCGTTTATGAAGTGCCGCCCCGTGCTAGACTTTCTCCCCCAAAGGAAGAGGATTATGAACCTCACATTAACCCAGACACATATGAAGGAGAATTCTACCAAGAGACACCTCTTTCCAAAAAGCGTTTCAAGAACCGCTATACTTCACCCCAAAACATTGAAGTAGACAGCGACAATGAATCCGACATCACCCCAGAGGAGGAACAAGAAGAGCCGGAACAAGAAGAGGTTACTGCTGCGGATGACCTGTCAATGTTTGACCGATTACGTCAAGGTGGCCTTGCACATGTTGATGCCAATGAACCCTATGAGTCTGTCATTGATTATAGTGATGATGATGATTATGCATTTATTGATGATACTGATCGAGATTATTAGTAGTGTCAGGTATTACATTTTTTTATGTTGTACTTTATGATGATACACTTAAGTGATACACATATTATTATTCATGTCGGTCTTTTTTTATGTTGTACTAATTTCGTTTACTGTTTGTCATGGCAGGTGTTGAAAGATGGTGGGTGCTGGTCGGGAGCGTGGTCTGAGGTCTTCCATTCCAGACGCACCTCTCCGCCGAGCGTTGCTGGACAGTATGGCCACACCGCCGGGCCCTTCTTCGTCGACTGCGGTGCCCAGCAGGGGACGAGGTAGGAAGAGAGGAGGTGGGGCACGTGGTCATGGGAGAGGAGGTAGGGTGACTGCTACGGCGCCTTCCTCGCCGCCACCCCCGGCTGTTTCACCCGAGCACGTGACTGCTAGGGTGGACTCGTCCGAGGAGGAGGCTACACGGACTCCGGTCCACGAGCCTCCGGTCCATGGGTCTTGGGCCCACGAGCCTCGGGTCGACTGGCCTTCAGCCCACAACAGTTCGGCCCGTGTGACCCCGGAGGAGCACACGTCCGGATGGGGTACCTGGCCGGATCAGCCCGAGGAGCCGAGTGGCCATGCTGATGATGGCGGGGAGCCGACTGATCTTGAGGAGGAGGGGGGCACCGTCTACCAGCGTGGTGCTACACGGCTCCCGTCCGTGCCGGTGACCCACGAGCAGAGGTGGTTGATTTTCCCTGATGGGGAGAGGTACGTAAGTGCATTTAATATTTTTGTACCTTGTGCATTCACGTTTTTTCAAATAACTAATGCGTTGGCCTTGTCATGCTGTAGGGGTTGGGACCACCATCATAGTGTTCGCCGGCCCAACTCCATCCTTGGAGTTCTTTGCCGGCAAAACTTCCCGGGGTTTGTCACGTTGCCTCGTGAGGGTCGGCTTCCAGAGCTTGGATTGAGCTGGGAGCACTACGTGGCTGCCCGGGCCCCGCCGGATGAGATTATCGACGGTGTCGTGTGCGACACGACGGCAGACATGGTGATCAGAAAGTTTTGGGTAATTTCTCCTTTACACATTTAAAAATCTTCAACTAGCTAGTTATTAATTGTACTAATCAATATTGTCTCATTTGATTGCAGACATTCTACAGGTGTGAGGAGGGTTACGAGGAGGACGCGGCACATGTTATCGAGAACGTCTGCAAGCGCCTACTCCAGAACTTACGGCACGAGGCTCGGGTGCAGGCTGTTCGAGACTACTACGCCTTGCGTGGTATCAAGAAGACCAAGCCGGCGTGCCGCGATAAGTTCCTGAGTAAGGAGCAGTACATGAAGGTAATTCTTAAGGCCTTCTCTACTTAAGTTCCTTCATTTAGTAATTCTTAGCCGTAGCGCTCAAGTTTCTATTTGCTAACTTAGGCGCCTCCGAGATGGTGTGCGGATCGGATGGATTGTTGGGAGGTGTTGGTCGATGAGTGGTGCTCAAAACAATGGCTAGCCCTCCACAACGAGGCCAAGGACAAACGTGCCCAAATGGAAGGTGTGCCACACCATCAAGGCAGCTCCAACTTATATCAGTTCGGGCGCAACTGGGTATGTGGTTTGCTTCATGATTCATGCAATTGATTCATCATGCTAGCTTGAGCCCTTTAATTACTAATTTTCATTGTTTCTCTCTTTCAGGCACGCTACAATAAGGCGGATAAGGTGCCAGAGGTGTACGACCTGTATGCCATGGCCCACACTGCCTCTTTCAAGAAAGTCAAGGCTTTCTCTCAGTACGACCTCGATGATGCAAACAACTTCACCAACATCTCCTCCCACAACAAGCTTGTGAGATATAGAGATGAGGGGAAGGCGAGGAAAGGGGAGGACTTTAACCCGAGCCAGGGTCCCATTGATCCAGAGCTATTGATGATATCTGGTG
Source organism: Triticum urartu (assembly GCF_003073215.2). Lineage (NCBI taxonomy): Eukaryota > Viridiplantae > Streptophyta > Magnoliopsida > Poales > Poaceae > Triticum > Triticum urartu. The sequence goes on along the minus strand of NC_053024.1, from coordinate 425,077,825 downwards.
GCGGGAGGTCCCATGGCTCCATAGCCATTGGAGATGGACTTATCCGTTGTCCTAGCACTCTCCCGGAGATCAAGGCACGCCAGTCGAGCTCCGCTCCTGAGATAAGGCCTCGTGAACGGCCAGTGCAACTCGCCATCAAGGTTAGTGATACGTACTCATTTATCTTTCTCCATTACATTGTGTGCGCTTCCATCAATGATTACAAATGGTCATGTGAGTGGTGTTGCAGGCTGCTATACAGAGTGAGAGAGATAGAACGGAGAAACTTCTGGCGGAGGCGGTGGAGAGGCAGCGGGAGTTGGAGGAGAGGACGACAAAGATGATGCAGGAGGAGAGGGCACAGAATGACATGCAGGCAAGGGCCATGTACGAGCTCCTTGTGGTAAGTTTCTTCTGCAGATTAGCCAAAACATTCATGTAGTGTTTGTCTCATTACTAAATAGTATGACTGAGTCGTCAAAACCAAATGTGCAGTCTGTGTGCGAGAAGACAGGTCAGACCGCTCCGCCGATGCCAGTGATTGCTCCTGGGACCACGGTGAGTTTTATTTGAATGGACATTACTTGCTAGTCTTAACATTTGAGTGTCATCATGCTAACAAGACATTGGAAATGATCTTTGGTGCAGCGTAACTCCAGACAAGCATCGCACGATCCTTCTCCAGCTACCGACACAAGCCACCCCGCTCCTACACCTCCTGGATCTTGGTAAGTTTATCTAGTGTTTTGCTTAACACATGCATAAAGACCTAGACTTAGCTTTATTTCCTCCAATGCTTACCATAATGACCTAGACTTAGCTTCTTCACCTCCAAAATGACTTAATAAGCTTACTGACCTCCAAAACCATCCATTTTACCTAAGTTAGCTCTAAAACGATCTGTACTTAGCTTACTTATGTCAAAAATTGCATAATTAGCTTAGTTAGCTCATAGACGATCCATTTTACCTAAGTTAGCTCTAAAATGATCCATTTTACCTAGGTTAGCTTGTAAATGATCCAGTTCATCCAAGTTAGCTCAAAAATGACCCATTTTACCTAGATTAGCTCCTAAATGATCCATTTTACCTACGTTAGCTTTAAAATGACCCATTTCACCTAGGTTAACTCCAAAATGACCAATCTTACCTAGTTATCTCAAAAAGATCCATTTCAACTAAATTAGCTCATAAATGATCCATTTCACCTAAGTTAGCTAAAAAACGATCCATTTCACCTAAATTAGCTCTTAAATGATCCATTTCACCTAAGTTAGCTCAAAAAGATCCATTTCAACTAAATTAGCTCATGAATGATCCATTTCACCTAAGTTAGCTCAAAAACGATCCATTTCAACTAAGTTAGCTCATAAATGATCCATTTCACCTAAGTTAGCTAAAAACGATCCATTTCACCTAAATTAGCTCTTAAATGATCCATTTCACCTAAGTTAGCTCAAAAAGATCC